>NC_051445.1:3171534-3224122 GCF_001649575.2 Kryptolebias marmoratus
GATTTCAGCAAACCAGTTTCCTCCCCAGCTGCAGCTGTTTTGCACGTCCTGCAGTGTAATCATGGAACATAAACGCATCGACAAACACTTTGTGTCTGCAAAACATGTGAGGAGAGCTGCAGACCAGGGACAATCCAGAAATGGGCATTAATGTCAGTTTAGAAGCTGTCAAAGTTCTCAAATAAAGCAGCTTTTGAGAATGTCAATGTTTGTTGGTAATTATCTTACAAAACTAGGAAGTATTTTTGGTTTATATATTAAAAGTTATGGTTGTTTATCGATTTTAGTAAAAAAAAAAAAAAATTGCAACTTTTAGGAAAATGCCCCACAACAATCACACAAAATGCCCGGGAAATCCTGGAGGGATTGATTACTGCTCTCTGATTGAATGTTCGTCTGGAGCCTCTTCAGGCCTTAAATACAGCTGCCACTGCATTATACCACCTCAAAATCAAATTGTTCTTATTGGAATCACACCGGACTGTAATTAAATCTGCTGAGAAACAACACCGTCTCATTCCAGCGCAGAATGCGAGGCGCTGATGTCCTAACTGGCTGTTTTTCCTTTGCTCCCTGCGTAATGAAGCGAGCTGCAGCTGACCTCCGTGTTATAAACAGCACGACTCCCCTGGTGTTGGCATTAACACTGACGGAGCCGCAACGTGACTTTTTACTGGGAGTTCATTAACTACAAGAATGATGAAGCTGAGTATTGAACTGGGCCCCTTTTTAGCTGGGGCGAAGAAGGGGTGGGGGGTGGTAATATTGATGTTCCTCAATGATTAACGCGCCCCGTTCTGGCAAGATCTCCTCGATCCTCGTTGATTTCCATGGCAATCAGAGGTGCCCACTCTCTGCAGGAGCTTCTGTCTTTATTAAGATGGACTTTTCTGCCTGGTTACATTGAGCTGAGATATTTCTGGAGACGTTGTCGGCAATCAGACTATCAGCTGGACAGAAGTAGAAAATATGAGCATTCTTTCAGTCTTGTTGGTTTCCAGGTGAGTTTGTGTCAAAAGTTTCTCCATTAAAGCCTCCTTTTTCATTTGCATATTAAATTTCTATTTTCCTTCAAAACCAGTATTAAAACTCCCCTCTTTGTATTATTTCATATATTTTCCCAGACTTCTTGTAAAGCACTTTGTACCTTTGTTTAGACAAGTCTTATACAAATAATTTAGTTTAGTATTATTTTTTTCAGACTCCATGTTGAATGGTTGTCCTGTGGAGGCATGTCGTTTAGTATAGTAGTATCTCAACTTTCTGAGACTCCGAATTGTGAGAAAATAGATCAATTTTTCATTCGGTCTTGCTGAAATCTGAGTGTTGAAGACCAGCAACCTGCAGCTGTTTTTTGAACAGTCAAATTTTGAAAATCATGGTGTTTGCATGCACGGCTTGCAAGCTGTATTTGAGGTCGTGCACATTAATTCACTGCAGACTTCCACCCACATCATACCTGCCAAAATGCCCCATTCTGTTCCCACATTGGCAGTACAGTTTTGAAATGAAGATCATACATCTATTTTCTTCCCCTGCTTTTCTGTAAAGAGTTTTTGGAAGCTGGTGCCTATCTCCAGCAGTCATTGGGCAACTTTACAACCAACAGAAACTAAATTAGGATGGGTTCGAGACTCCTGTGACAACTCTGCCACTATTTTTTGAACATGGTCAAAATTCAAGCAAAAAGACTGCAAGCCTCTGTGACTCAACCAAAGAAACTGAAAACCCCAGGGAAGGTCGACAAACATCATGAATGCCATTCTCCAACAGTTGCAACCGAGCGAGATGCTACCCATATCTGAGCCACAAGCAGAACGCCCGACTCATCTCTGTGGGTGGAGGGGCTGCAGTTTGTCTTGTCAGCTGAAGGGTTTCAGAACGAGTGAGCCAGATAAGGTCCTTATCTAAAAGAAAAAGGCAAAAAGTCAAAGTTTGGGTTCAGTGGGAATCTTATCAAAAGTGTCCTGCTGTCATGTCAAAGTCTTGGTGTGAAGCGGAACAATCAAGTTGCACGTTTTTCTGTGAGAACCAGACGACTAGCAGTGGGTGAAGGGCTGGGCCGCGTCCTTTTGCCCCCAGAACCATAAATCAAAATAAATGAAAGTCAGGCCACATATGGCACCTTCAGTGACAGGATTTCTGAAAACCAAGAGCGGGTGTCAAGTATTTTTAAACTCAATACCAGGTCGTTTGAAATGACTTCTTAACTTAGTGTGGCTGTTAATCACAAGGACTACAACCTGTTCACCAGTTCCTGACTTTTACTTTTATCCAAACACTGAATAAGTATAAAAACAGTCACGGTAGATTTGTGTAGTTTCAGAAAAGTAGCATGACTACCAAATCAAACTTGGCAAAATGACGAGTTACAGGTGGTCCAATAGGATCCTGAACTCTTATTTAACATTTTAAGTTCTGAAAATAAAAACAACTTTACACATTTTTTCCCTAGATTACCTTTTATGAACAGTAAAAGCTCAGAAATCTGGATAATATCAAAATAATCAGACATCTAATGATAAAGTTGGAAGGTTTTCTGATTACTTGATTTAGTTTTCAAAGGAATGTGCTGTAAAATCAGAACACAAAATATCCTTTCCACTGAACAAGTGGCCTTCATTTAGCAGAAAAAACAAGCCCCGTTGATTGTACAATGACTGACTGCTGTGGGACAATTTGCTGTTTTCTGACAGCTGAAGCTTATCAGCACAAAGAATAACAAGAAGTCCCAGCTCCAGCTCGATCTTCACCTCCCTCTTCCTTTCTTCCCCCTCCAGTGGCAGTAAATTCACCGTGCGAGGCGTGCACAGTCACTAAGCCAGCGTTAAGCCTCTTATCACCTTCACTCCCACAGCACTCTTTTGTTTGTGATCCCGTAACTCTGAGTCGAGTCTTTCATGTCAGATTTCATGAGTAATGTCCCTGCTGCACGAAGGCAGTGTTAGCATGTGATATCAAGGCATGAAGATCATTGTCAGCTGATTTGTTTGTAGCACAGTTAGTAAAAACTCATCATATTTGAGCATTTTAGGAGCGTGAGAAAGAGATTTTACCAAACAGTTTCATCCGTCCAGTTAAAGCAGAGTAATCTTCACATTTCACACCAGCTACTTACCCTGAAAACCCCAGTTCGCTCGTGGCAGTTTAGCATCAAAAGCTGTCCACGTGAAAAACAAAACGAGCGTGCACGCATTCTGCAGGCTGCAAAACAGTTTGTGAAGAAAGAAAAGGTGCTTGTTGGGGGAGGATTTCTGCTCAAGTTCACCTTCAGATTCTCTGCAGCTTTCAGGTTGTGGTTCTGAAATCAGTGGGGATTCAAATATGTACCTGAACTACGATGGATTTTCATGTTTTTTAAATTTTAATTGTTCTTTTTCATTCTGACTACTTCCACAAACGTTAGTGCTATATTAGTTGTTCACATATCAAAACATTCAGCTCTTTCAGGAGATCGATGCTACGACTTTTCACTTTTCATTTAACTTTATTTACAAATACTTTTATAAAGAAATATGTTGGGTAATTTAATTCCTTTAAAACAGGGGTGTCAGACTCCATTCCTCGGGGGCCGCTGTCCTGCATGTTTTAGATGTGTTCTTGCTTTAAATGGATGACTTGTTGCCGTGCTCCTGGAGAACCTGATGATTTGGTGAGGACGTAATTAAACCATTTGACTCAGGTGTGTTGGAACAGAAAAACCTAAAACTCCCAGGACAGCGGCCCTCGAGGCCTGGAGTTTGACACCCCTGCTTTAAAAACATTGTTTTTTAAATCTGCCTCTATCTTTGTTTTATTTGGCTACTTTTAGCATGCAGACGGCCTTTTGCTAACAGGAGCAACTAGCTAGCCTTTTGTTAATTGAGCTTTTACTCAGCTTTGTCAGAAAGCAACAGTTTATCAGACATGAAGAGAACTTTGAAACTTCTTATTGTTACATTTGCTGAAACCATCCAAACTGGCCGCACACGTTTCCCGACTGGAAGGCCGAGAGTTTCAGCAGAGTTTCTCCTCATTAGCTGCTGAATGGGACAAAAGCAAAGACGGTCTCAGTCATGCAAAGTAACCTGTCCCCAGGGAGCCAGGACAGGAAGTGAACTGCTCAAAGTGTAGGAAACAAACCTGAAACCAGCGCCGACGTAGTGTAATGGTAATTAGGATTAATGTAAGATCTGATTGTGAGGTGTGGCTGATTGGTTGGGTTTTTCAGGTATAACTATTGAAGAAATGTTCTGAACATGAAGTAACACTTGTTTACACTTCAAAAACACAAAACCTAGTTCTTCTGTTTGTTTGGTTTCATTGAGGTTTTTAGTCCAGCCTTAAAGGTCTTTTTGATGAGTCGGCATTGTGTCGCTCTGCATTAAAGCTCCTGACCTGAATCCAGTTCAGATGTTTTAGGACAAGATCATCAAGTTTTTTTAAACAGGTGGCAACTTTCTGATGACAGGTGAAAGTCCAGTTTTTATGATGGTGAAATAAAAATGCAAATGGATGACATGCTTTGTTTTATTAACCTTTTTATTATTGTTCTACTTGAACTCAAAAGTGTTACAACAAAAAACCTTAAGCTCAACAAACCTCTGATAGGTCCTGCATTGATTAGTATTCTTTTTAGTGTTGATGAAGATTAAATAACACTAAAAATGTCTTTTTGTAATGGCAAAAGTTTTTCTTTTTCTCAGACAAGCTTCGACTCAACAGAACATTTAACTGTCTTGGTTCACAGAGGAGGACATTAAACTCTTTCCTTTTTTAAAAAAGGGTTATATATTGCACTTTACCAACCTTTTCTTTTTTTATATTCCAGCCAAGGTGCAGCTGTTATCTTGCTACATGATGACTTTTCAGTAAACATCTCAAAACCTGCCACTAAGAGATGATTTCAACAATATTGATTTGGACAAAAAGTCTATAAGGAGTTGTGTTGTAGTTATGTTTTGCTCTCAGTAGCACTTTTTCTGATTTGCTCTCCTGCAAATGATTAAAAATAAGATTTGCAACAGTGACAAATGGTTTTGTTACACATTTTTACTTGAAACTGGGCTCCAGTTTTCTAAAAATTGACTAATATGACTAAACTTTCTAACACTTTGTGATTGGAGTTCTTATTAAATCAACTTTTAAATGATCCTTGCAATCACAACTTCTCTCTAGTAAAATTTTTAGTTTGTTAAAACCTCTCAGTCGTACATTTTAAACTGAGTTGCTGATCAGATCTGTGCATTAAGATCTTTTCACTCTGTTGCAAGAAGTCCTGCATGCCGGTGGTTAAGTTTCGCACGGTTCGGATCTGTCGCAAGACACAAAAGTATGCAGTTGGACCGGAGGCTTGGTGAACGGATGAGTCAGTTCTTTGCATGAAAAAGAATAAACAAACAAGATTCCTACAGTCAGAGTTTTTGTAAATATAACTGTAAACAAAGCTGTGTTCGTTGGTTTTTAACAGAATTTAAAAAACTAATCAGTAATAGTGTTTTTTACGACTATAATGGATAAAATAACAAAGATCTTCTATCATTCTAGCCTATTCTTTAGTTGCTGTGCTGCAGGCAAACACAGCCTCAGTCAAAACAAACACACCTGAGGAAACCTGTTTCTCCTCTGAAGGAAATTCCTCTCATTTGTTCCTTTTCTGAAACCTTAAAGTGATTTTTATCTTTGTGGTCAAACAGGTTACTTAGTTTTTTTTGTTTGTTTTGTTTTTAGCATTTACATTTTCCACGCAAATTATTATCCTACACGTCAATATATAACTTATTAAACCATAAACAACAAAATGTTGTCCTGTTTCCTTTTAAATATTTCGGTCCAAAGCAAAAGTCAACAAAAACAGATTAAAGTTGGCATTTCTGTAGTCTGTTTTTGAATAAATTCTAAAAAGCCAAACGAAAACCTAAGAATCCCTTTGTGGCTGAAATGAAACCAAGCTGACAATGTCAGGTTTTGTCGCAGAACTGAAATTTAACACTCGAGTCCTAAAACCAGATCAGAGCTCAACACTGGAGCCTCATTAGCTGTCTGTCTTTGTAGCAATGGGGGGAGAAAAAAGGCCCGAAACAAAGTAGCTTTGTCTTTGGGTTGTGTTTGATACGCTGCAGTGAGGCCTGTGAGCGAGGACTGAAAGCAGAGAGCTCAGACGTGACCACTGTCTACCTTTCCAGAAAACAGATCATTCCTTGTTCAGCACGAGAGCCAGTCTGATGCCCCTTAAATTTACTCATGCCCCTAAATTATTACACCGATTACCTCGGTTACCTTTGTTTGGAGATGTAATACCTATGCGATGACTGGAAAGTGTCCAAAGCCAAAGAGCTTTTTATATCCTGCAGAATGTCAAACATGCTGCAGGAACTTCAGTCGGGGGAATTCGAACAAAGTTTTTCCTTTTTGTCAGCTGCAGACTTGCATGACGGTAGGAAGATAAGAAGGTAGAAAAAGTGAAAGAAATGCTCTCAGGCTGCAGGCTTAATTCTGGTTCTTCGAGTTTTTTAAAAGCAGAATGGTAAGGAGAGTTTTCAGTTCTCAGGCACCTCTTTTGTGTTTCTGTCCGTGAGGCTGACACTGTCTTATTTAAGGCGAGGCTTAAGATCATTTTCATTGTAAGGGCTGGCTTGGATTTTCTGAGCAGTCCCTTATGCTGCGAAGGCTGCTGAAGGACATACTGACCACATTTCCTCTGCTCTCCATGTTTGTGTTTGTAATTAATGCTTCCATGTTTTTCTTTCCATTAAAAAACTACACCTGGATAAATCCTTCTGTGTTTGTCTCTGTCAAAGCTCCAGTCAGCCAAGGCAGATGGTTCTGGTTCTGGGTCTGCTGGAGGGTTCTTCCTGTTAAAATGGAGTTGTTTCTTTCCTCTGTCGCCAAAGTGCTGCTCAGGATGGAGGATTGTGACGAAGCGAGGATTTGTCTTTTTATGATGTATCGTTTGTGAATGTGTTATATTATACTTGAACTGAATTGACTGTAAGTGGATTTTGGCGGCCCGGCGGTGCAGTGGTCAGAACTGTTGCCTCACAGCAGGAGAACGTCACGTTTAAAACCCTGTTGCAACCTTTTTGTTTGGCATTTGCATGTTCCCCCTGTGCACGCATTGGTTTTCTCCAGGTTTCCTCCTACATGCACGTTAGGTTAACTGACAACTCTAAATTGTTGTCTGTCTTGTTTGTCCCTATGTGTCCCTGCGATGGACAAGGAATCTGTCCAAAGTGGTCCCCACCTCTCGCCCAGTGACCTCTGGGAAGAGGCACCAGCTTCCTGTGAACCTGCACAGAAAGGCAGGGAAAAGAAAATGCATGGATACTGTAGATGGATGGATGCATGTCTGATTTTAATGGACTTGTTATATTTTTTTGCGTACTGCCCTGAGATTAGTTTTCTTCTTAATTGATGATTTATAAAACAAAATGAGTTGAGCTGAACAGAATAAAATCAGCAAGAAAGAAAAAAACCCAAAACAAATGAGGTGTTTTTAACACTCCAGCCACTTCACAGTCCATTACTTCAGTGTGTGAACAGTATAGTTTGTGGTGACGGTAATCATTGGAACGTGTTATGCTGAGTTTTTGCTGCCGTGCACGTGCAGCACATCTGTTTCTCAGAATAAACTCTGCCAAAGATAAGAAAAACGAGTGCTGTCTGTTCTTAACTGAACTGTAAACTGTAATCAGCTGCTTTAAAAAGAGACACGCTGGCCTTTTCTGGATATGTTTCTGTTTTTATATCATTTAGTCATATTAGATCCGACATATAAGTGAATCATCCATCCGTCCATCTTCTTTACCCGCCTCTCCAGCCATTAAAGTACTTTAAATTAATGAAATATTTTGCTTGTTTTGTTGTTTGTATCAAGTGTTGCAGGACATGTAGGACTCAGTTTTACAGATATTGACCTAAAAGTTAGTGTGGTAGAAGCTCAGACTAATCTCTGACACATATTTTGGGAAATGTACAGGATCTTTGTTGAAACTTTTTCCAGTAACTATTTGGAGTCAAGTCTGTCTGTCTGCAAGCAAAATATCTCACGAACTACTGGAGAGATTTTAATGAAACACTTGAAAAATCGTCATTGGATTCACGTCAAAAACCGATTAACTTTCAGAGCCAACCCAGTTCAAGATGGCTGCCACAGCCAGCTGGCCTTATCAAACACAAAAAATGGGCATATAGCTAATTTTACAGAATTGAGCTAAAGGATGATGTTTTGCAATATTTTTAAGACTGTAGATAACGTTCATTTCCAGGTTTGACTAAAATGGCTACAACTGCCGTTTATTAGTATGAGACGGTGGTGGGTGATAAGCATTCCTTTAAGAAATACTAAGTTTTTAACCAATTTATTTAGACAACTTTTGAGTTCTGAAGAGAAACCGGCCACAGAAAATCAACGTTCTTAGGATGAAAAGGTTTGCTCTGAGAAATGTGGTGGAAGTGGGATTTCTCTGAGACCTTCACGACGTTCCAGTAACGTCCCGAAAGAAAGCAACAAGTCAGATCAGTGTTGCTGTGTTTTCTGCGCTGTTCTACAAGTTCAGCAGCTTTTGATACAATGGGCTGTCCCCACAGGGAGCAGCCATGACGCCTTTGGAAAACTCCAGACCTGTTCAACCAGAAGCAGGTGCATCCTGGTCCTACAGGAAGTCCTCAGCTGCATGCTCTCTGACGGACAAACACGTGGGTGCGCACGGAATAAGGAAAAGGCCTATCAGCTGCTGTCAAGATTTTTTCCTTGCCTGGAAATTGCACACAGACAGCGGTGGTGTGACATTTTAGAGGCTTGTGTTTCATTTGATCCGCGGCTTTAATTCCTAATCTGGGAATGCTGACAATTTTCCCGCCATTTGCTTTATTTCTTTTGTCTTGCAGCATGTTGGCGTTTCTGTGTGTGAGAGCCGATAACACCGTTTCACGTTCGGTGTGAAGCTTTTGATGACATCTCCATTTGAGAGCTGACAGCACATTCGCCAAATCACCCTGACAAATGAACTTTGGAACCTCGGGATGAATTTCAGACATTACTAAAAGAAGATAAGAGAGGGGGAGGCTGTTAAACGTAAGAGATAATAGGGGCTGTAAACGCTCCCAGGATGTAAACATGTCATTTCCTTACAGCTTACAGCAGCGAATAATGACAGGGATTGTATTTTTGATTCCCTGTGTACTCACAGATCTTACTCCAGTCTTTATCTCACAAGTTCTTATCCTTCAATATTAAGTTTTTATCAAAGTTAGTTTGCATATTTACATTTAAAAGGAGTGGAGTCATTGTTACTGAGTAAACACTTTCATAATCTCAGAGACAAACTGGTTCGTATGTGGGCTGTGTCTGTGATTGGTTTCCCACACAGAACATGCTCATTACAGTGGTTTGCAAACCAAAATAAATAAATGATTCATTGTGTCTCAGCTGGAGTCAGTGTTTTTCTCATGAATAAAAAAATAATTACACAGCGACTGTTTCTTAGAAGTTAAGAGGCATGGATATTAGGTGGATTAAAACCTGCGGGTGAATTTAGGCAACAATGTCTTTGTATTTGCTCAAAGACAAAAATTATTTTAGCGTGAAGCTGATTGCTGGAGCCAACCCTGCTTGTCTGTTAGCAAAATATATCATGAACAGTTGGATGGATTTTAATAAAACTTAAAAAAAAATAAGCTTTTACCGTACGTCTACAAGTGACGACCGCCATGGCTTGTTTATCTTAGCAAACACAAAACTGTCTATAACTATTGAGGCGGAGCGTGGCAAACCCAGAACGCAGACTCAGCTTAAAAAAGAAAACTGATTTATTAAATAGAAGAAAACAAGAGGCTGATGTGGCAGCAAAAACAAACACAAAAACAAGGAGCAGAACGTGGATAGGAAACTGCAGACAGAATGAAATGAACCGGCGAGGAAGTGACCAGGTTTTAAAGACGGGGGTAATCAGGGGAAGTGAGCACAGGTGAGTGATTAGAAAACTTGGGACAGGTGTAGATGGGCATGACAGGCAAACGAGCGATGACCTGAGGAGAAGTGAACGATGACAGGAGAACCAAAACACAAGGAGCAAAACAGAACTAAGACCAAAAAAAAACAACAACATAAAGATGACTAAACAAAATAAAAGAAAACATAACCCATGAAAACAGAAAAATAAGGCACCAAGACTCAAAGCCAAAGCAAAAATACTTGAATTCATGACAATAACGCAGACATTTTTATAGAAAATGAGCTACAGTTGGATGTGGTAGTAGCTGAGGATCTAAGCGTTAACAGATTTAATGTCTTCTTTGTTTAAAACCTGGGCATGTGAGGTGGCAGACTTTCACTTCATTCTGTTGGCAGATGTAAGAGATTCTGCCTTCGAGTGGTAAACATTTGAGCAGAACGAGAAGGGATCGGCTGTGAATTCTGCTGTTCTATTTCTGCTGTAAGAACATGTGGGTTGGTTTTGTTGCCACATTGTTGCCCTCAGCTGTTCCATCTCCCAGCAGGGGAGGAAAGGGGGGGCATTCCCCAGTTTCCTCACAATTTTCTTTCTCTTCTACCCCCACATTTCTCCTTTACTTCCAAACACTCACGGAAACAAGCAAGCGCAGACTAGACAAAGCAACTAGGTCAACCTCCAGCTATTAAACCTCTGTGTTGAGACAGCAGGACAAATGAGTTCCACTTCAGTTCAGGAATAAAGGCCTTCACGTTCACGGAGAACACATTTGAATCCTAATGAAGTGAGAACGGCGGGACGTGCACGCTCCCTGTTAGTTTGCTTATTGACCAGGAAACACAGTGTCTTCCATTACGCGACAGAATCTAAGTCACGATAACGACAGAAGATGATTCTAAACCGAGGGACAGTTTTTGCATGTCTGCGAGCAAAAGCCATCGCAGAATACATTTTCCAAGAATTTGCATTTCATAAAAGGAATGTCCCATTCCAATCCACTGCTTTGTTTTTGTTTGTTAAAGTTGTTTATTGAAGTGAAAACTCAAATTACTGAAGCTCAATATGGCTGGTTGAACTTTATTCACTTTTGTTTAATTGCACAGTTTGATGGGTATTAAACTTAACTAACTTAAGAGAATGGTCACACAAAAAATAGCAAGAAAGGAGCTCACTTATGAACAGCTGAACATCATATTAAAATTGAGGTTTTGTTCTTTTGAAACATCCTTTTTCCAGGGTGGAATAAATTGTTCAAATCTGAACTCATTGTGGATGTATTCTCATTCAATTTTGGTCAAAATTGTAAATACTGGCTCAAATATTTTTATACATGGGACAAGGCCTGATAACATCTTGTTAGTGATCACAATGACTGCGATGACTTTCTCTGTGTTTTCTCTTTTCTCCCGCTCGACAGCACTTATTCTATTGACCAACACTCATATATCACTCTCAGGTGTAATTAGTTGGGATGTTCAAGAACAAGTCAGGAACCGCCAGTGCTCCATCCGGTCATAAACTGGAAACTGCTGGAACACCAGTGTCCCTGTTCGCGGCGGAGCCAGTTTTCCATCCCCGTGGACTGAGAGGGTGCCGACCATGAAAGCAGCAAATGTCTTCTGGAGAAAGGTTTTATAGTCAGACAGAGATTTAACTGTTTGGCCACAATGACACAACATATGTTCGGGGAGTAAAGGTGAGACTTTCAAACCTAAAATCACTCTACCAGCTGTCAAGCATGGAGGTGGAAGCGTCATGCTGTGAGGCTGATGCCAAATTCTTCAACTGCACCTCAAGTTAACAAAAAACCTGGACATATTCGGGCATTTCGTTGATCCCAAACACACATCTGAACTGGTTTCTGATTGGATAAAGCAGGCTAACATTAAACTTCTGGGATGCAAAGACCTAACTCCTACATAACTGAACATTGTTGTACTATTCTTAAAAGCCATGTTCTACCAATTCTGCTAAGAAAAGTGGTCAAATTTCCACCCAGATTTAGTTTGTTGATGATACAAAAAATGGTCCAGGTGCAACTTACTGAGGTAGATTTAATTAAACATTAGTGGAGTGTATGTAAAGATTTAAGGCTATGTTTTTTTGTGGTTTTACTTAACTAAAGAGCTCTTGATGTAGATCAAACAGATGTGCAAATCCTTGTTGTAAATGCTGAAAAGACAGATGAGTACGAACTTTGTTTTCATCGTGTTTATTCATTTATTTTTAAAATAAATAAATTTATATACAATAAAATATACAAATCACAAATAAAATTAATAAAATCTTCTAATATCTGCCCCTTTTTATCAAAAAAATAAATTCAAACTATATTAAGCTACAAATAACAACAAAACAAGACAAACTTGATCCTCCTCTTCCAGATTTTTTATCACAGAACCATCTATACGTCAGGTTCATCCCCCTGGGAACCAGAAAGGCTAAATCATACCATCTATTTTAGCCTAGCCCAATGTGGTGGATCAACCACAGTGCATAAAAGCCACATTGTGCTTCTTTCTGCTGATTTGCCTGGGACACCTTCTCGGCAAACAAACATCCATTACAGAGCTGATAACCTATCATGATGTCAGTGAGCAAACACAAAAGCCAGCAGGCTAATAATAAAGCTCTTCCTGCACCGAAGATTGTTGATGTTGTCCAATGCAGGTGCAGTGAGCTCACTCTGCACGGACAAAAGTGTAACTCAAAACCCAGAATTACGACCTGTAAAGTAAAGCAGCAACAACAACCATCAGAGCAGATTTTAACTCGTAGCCTCATCAAAGACAGGAAGATGGATTATGAACGTTCATTGTTCGGGACATCAAGGCTCTAACCACATAAGAACCAGACAGAGGGTAGAATTTCAGTATCGTTTTCAGGTGCAAAAGTTTAATGTCATGAAAAGCAATCACTCGTAAAAGCAAAAACACAACATTTATTTTGATATTTTTTATCCTAAATTACATTTTGTTATGTTATGTTTTGTTGTCGGCTCTCATTAGGATCCAAACTTCCAGGGTATAAAGTCTTGGTTGTCGTAATTATAACCATTATTATAAAATTAAAGACATTTCATCATATTTTAAATTGCCTAAACATAAATAAAATGCCATAAAAGTGCACGAATTTCTGAAAATACTGATATCTTTTATTTAATTATTTTTTGCATGACAATAGATGAGAAGCTGCAGAAGTGCTGTGTCAAACTGAAATGAAGGATTTTGTGTTTACATGTATGTCTTAGATCCTCTGGCCCCAGATTACGTTTGATTATAGTCTGTAATGGTCCGCAGCTTTGACAGCGTTTCTAAAATCTTCGTAGGACGTAGGAAGCAAGACGTTTCAGAGCTTTATGTAAATTTATTGCCCGCTACAGAACTACGCTCTCTTTGTACGACATGTTCAGTAAACACAGCATTAAGTGCAGAATTACAGAACTTTGACCCGTTTAAAGTTTTTTTTGTATGGTTTTAAAAACATTTGTTACTTAATCCATGTTTGGTAACCATTTTGGAAGTGAAAAAGGAAAACTCTGTTTTTGCTTTATTTGCCAAAACAGTCATTGCACAAGACTGAGCAGCAACTTTTGTATTTTTATCAAGAATCATGTGTCTGATATCGGCTGAATTTAAAGAACAGCTTAGCTGCGATTTTCTGTCCTTGCTAAATGGCAAAGGCTTACTTACAGATTCATTCAAAAATCAAAAAAAATTAAAGTTCTGTTGTTAGGTTGTTGAAGGAGGACCTGAATGCAGAACTAAACAAACACGACACAGGAAGATGAAGGACAAACTTTATTGATTCAAGCACTGGCGTCAAGTAATCAAAACAATCAAAAAGGAAGAGAAACTGTTAAAGAAGGAACTGATAAAGAAAATTATCTGACAGGGGAACTGAGAGACAATGGTCTGACAGGGGAACTGAGAGACAATGGTCTGACAGTAAACAGAGAGAACTAACAAACCTAATATAATGACAAAGTAATCAACTAAATGAAACAACGTGCAGGAAATCAGCGAGCCACACAGAACACGAAGCACGAGCAAGCTCTAAAACAGGAACTCTGCAAGAGAGAGCAGATAAATAAAAACATGAGAATTAGGTATAGAGGAAATACTAGAACCAGAGAAACAGATAACACAAATGAATAAGACAATACTCCAGAGGTTCAGTCAGTCGAATCCATCTCCATGCAGTTCAGTATTTCATACGTTCTTATTGCTTTCCTCCTTCATTCTTACCTCATCCCTACCATCATCCACTTATTTATCTGGCCAGGATGTCCCTCACCGAGACAGAACCCCTACTTCTTCCTTCCTGACCAGAAGACTCCCCACTTCTTCGACTTTGAATAAATTCGTAAACTCTCCTTGTTGTGGTGTCCCTGACAGTGAACTGGCCACCTTTATTTACAGATATATAATTATCATATGAGTCTTTTATTAAATCTTAACTCTTTTTTTATTGTAAGCTTTTCAAATGAGCTTATTTAACCAGTGTGTGGTCAATCCAGGTCATGTGAGTGTGAGACTAGAACCTTATGGCAGAAAGTCACATTTCAAGCCTGAATGCTTTACATGAAGCAAATCCAGGAACTTTGAAGGGATCATTAACACATCAGTGGGTTCATGCTAGTGATGGGACTTTCAGCTCTTTTCTGGGATCTGGCTCATTCGGCTCAGCTCTTTTGGCTCTGAACCGACCCATCACTACTTCAAGCTGATCATTTTCTTCTGTTTCTGTGATGTAAAGATAGTGGAAAAGAACCAAACTCGGGACTGGGATGAGGCCAGTTTCAGGGTTGTTTAAATTTATAACCAAGGGCCGGACAAGAAATAGAAAAACCCCAGAACAGCACAAGACTGACAACATAACTGGAAGTGGGTGAGCTTATTAGGAATTCAGAACAGGTGGGAGAAATAGGAACAAGGATGGCTAAAGATGTCTAAGGATACGAACAGAACTACAAGAAAAACCCAAACAGTAATAAGAATAAACACAGACAAGCCCAAAATATGACTAACTGTGATTGGTCTTCCTTTAAAACTGCACAAGCTGCTGTTTATATCTCATATTTCTGATTATTTTTCCCTTTATTACAACATAAACTCATCTAAGCTGCAGGATTTTATCTTGTCAAAGTAACCTTCTCCATTCTGTGGGACTCGGCTCGGTACGCCGAGTTTATCAGTGATCCGTTGTGATCAAATGTGAAGACTTCCCATGACCTCACGGCTAATTGGTTTACCAGTAAATCCAAATCAGCGGCTCGCTCCTCATCTGTGATGATGTTCCCACAGAGAGTTCAGAGAGAAGCTGAGCTGCAGGAGTGTGGACGGTAACGCTCTGTGGCTGGTACTGGACGGTGAGGTGAGACTGGATGGATTTATTTACTGAGAAAACAGGCTGCTGGGAAAACTGTAACTGTCATTTAAGTTTGACAAGGTGACATTTCAGTACCATTAGAGCTGACTTTAATGAGATCATAACTTTTGTTTTAGTCTTTTAGCTTGTCATCCATAAAGACCAAAAAACCTCCGTGAACATGTAAGGGTTAGGGTTAAAAAAACAAATAATCCTCCAAAGAAATTCTTCAGGTTTCTCCCTAAAATTGGATAAAGATATAAAGATGAAAAAAAAAACAAAGAGAAAAAAAAAGATGACCTTGAAAATTTTACACCAGTTTGAGAAGGAAAAGCTCACAAACTTTGCTGGTTTGTAAGAAAAATAGAATTAATTAAACCAGATTTATTATGTTTCTGCATCCATCCATCCATCCATCCATCCATCCATCCATCCATCCATCCATCCATCCATCCATCCATCCATCCATCCATCCATCCATCCATCCATCCATCCATCCATCCATCCATCCAAACTTGTTGACCCAATATTTGATCAAACCAACCCAACCTTATGAATCAACACCTTTAACTCAGAAACTGATTTTTTTCTGTCATGATTCATACCCCATAATTAACTAACTAACCACTAATTAACTAACCCATAAATCAAGATCTTCTCCAGTCAGATCAGCAGCTTCTTTACTCCGACAGACCGGACCAACATCCTCATTACTGCAGACGAAGGTCCGATCGGTTGGTCCTTTTCCTGCTTATTTTTATTTTTATTATGATTTTTTAAACCATCCAAGATACTTAAACTCCTCTGCCTGCTTCTGCTTATGTGTAAAATCAGTAATTCTTTGCCAAGAGATTGCCGTTTTTGTGCAAATTTAGTCAAAGCTTCCAACGAACCTTCCAAACGCTGCTTTACTGTCAGGATTGCCTCAAAATGAATGCTGTAAAATAAGCACTCAAGACAACAAAAATAATTGTTGTGCATTTGTCATTGTTGGTAGAAATCTATTTTTTTTATCTCTATTGAGCGGAAATCACCCAGTTGATTGTGTCCTCATGTTTCAATCCCATTTCAAAAGAAAAATAATTTACATATTTAAAACCTGACTGGTCTTCTGCTTTTTCTTCCATCAAGTACTTCTGCAAGAGAGAATGCATCAGCTTTTAACAACCAAATATTTACTTTTTTACAGCCGAGTAAGGATAATTGGTGTTTTGAAGCCAGGAACAAACCAGCAGCATTTAGCTGGTGGTTATTTCCCCACCCTGCTTGTGGCGTTAAAGCTAAGTTTACAGTCTGTGTGTGGAGTGAAAATGTGCATGTGTCTGCATGTTGGGAAGGAAGCTTGTTTCTGGATTTCAGCAACAATCAAAATTCCCTTTAAAATGACTGCAATTCTTATCTGTTTAGATTTATTTTAATCAAAAGAAGGTTTGGTGGCTCATAAGAAACAGCATCTAAAAGTGTACTGAAAAACGTAAAGTTAAAAAAACCTGTTTTTAATTAAAGGCCTAGACTACCTTGAAGGAATGCTTCGTTTAAAACTAGTGTTTTATTCTAGTTTTAAACTAAAATAATCTCATGTTGAGAAATGAGCCGTTTTGATCAAACTAAAATAACTCTAATCAGCATTTCATGAGATACTGTAAGATGTCATGTTCAAGAATATATGCTGTGAATGACTCTCAGCTACTAACACACCAACTTTTATCTCAATATTTGTAAAACTGACTGAGCTGTAGCCATTTTTGAGTAAGGTTGGCACCCACATTGAACTGAACTGACTCCCAAAGATTAGCAGTTGGTTTAATGATTACTTTCCGAGGTTTATCATTAAAATCTGCCCGGTGGTTCATGAGATATATTATTACATAGAGACACATGCAATAACATTATCACCCGCCGCCTTCTTCCCATTAATGATTTTATATGCAGACCTGAACATGTTTCATATTCCTTTTCTGCTGATTCTATTTGTAGATTTTCCAACCCTTGCAGTTTTCATATCAGCAGAGGCCACAAACCACAACTATTAAGTTCATGCATAATTTATCTCAGTGTAAAATGGGCCCAATTATACTGTGTGTGTGTGTGTGTATCTTACCACACTTGGTCTGCAGGACTCGTATGAAGCTGTGGTGTTCCACCAAACAGAGTCCTTTGAAAGAATACTCTGGAGGGATCAGAGGCGGTAAAGTCAACAGAGCCATAAGTGTGTAGGAATTTCTAATCTGCCAATTATGGTGCTTGCATGCATTCAACTCCCTGGTTGGTTCATGCATGAGTGTCTGCAGGGAATTCTCGAGGAGTGTGAAAAACGGAGCTCCACGTGTTTCTGATAGTGCTGGTGGCTTTGCTTTCCGGTCTGTGGAGGCTGGAGGTGGGGGGTGGGGGGTGGGGGGTATCTGCATGGAGCACTGGAGGGGATGTTGATAATGAAGACGTTCGTTCTGAAGAAATAAACCCTTCATAATGCTTCGGTGTGTCTCGGTGCTCGTTTATCACGCTCTGAGGATAGAAAAGCTGGGATCTTAATTCATCTATAATCAGCTTGTGGGGATACATATACACTGCAATCACATGCAGGTAGCAAATATATTTGTCTGGAGTTTTCAGGTTTCTCTGTCTGCACATCAAAAATACAATGTGAAACATTTATTTTCAAGCCACATTAATAATACTTTATATGTTCGGTACATTTTGACACTGAAAGTCATTACCTCATACATATTTATCTCTGCAGTTTCCTGACATTTTACAGAGCTTTTTAGTCTCAGTGGAAAGCAGCGCTGTAGTTTTATTTGTAGCACAATGTGAGGGTGCCACCAAGGGGGCCCAGGGGAGGGGAGCAGCCACCTCTATAAATCAGCTGCTACCCTCCTTTGGCCTGAGTTTTTGTTTTAAAGATACAGACCCCTGCACAACGGCAGACATGGCTTTTTTTTTTTTTTTTTTTGCTGACCACTGTAATCCACTTTGAGGCCAAAAAGATCAGATCCCATTGTTGAAAATGAAAGATATACTAAATTATTCGGCTTTACAAATCAACATCATGTAATACTAATTATTGCCCACCTTTTATCGTGACTGGTGATTCATTTGTCTGTTAGAAAAATATTTTGATGAACCTTTTAGAAAGTAAGGGTCAAAAAACTGGTTAAATTTTTATAATTAACCCAGTTAAAGATGGCTGCCACAGCTAACTCAGTCATTTTTTTACAGTTATTTAGCTCAGATTTGGTGTGGTAGTGGCTGAGAGTCACCTCCAAGCAAAAACAAACAAGGAAACATCTTTTTTTTAAACTTTGTCGTGCAAGGTGGCCGATGAAACGGATTCCTTCAATTAATGCACCTTTTAATAATTATATGCAAGCATTTGTCCACATAAGCTAACATAAATAAGCAGTTTATTTAACCTTATTGGATTAAAAGTATTTGTTTTACTCTTTTGACTTTTAAGTTCATCTTGCACACATAATAATGCAGAATATGCAAAATAAATACACATTTGTAAGTTGATTCTACACCTCACTTTTCTGAACACTTTTTAAAACTCTTGGAACAAGAAGTCAGTGGCAGACGCATCTTTAAACTTTCAGTGGTTGGATTTTTTCTGACCTTAAAATCCGAAAGCTTTGAACAAAACATAATGACTAGCTGTAGGTTGCTGCCAATGCAAATAATTTGTTGAGTAAAAATGAGAAATGTGTCCAAAAAACCTTTGACTTGTAATCACAGGAAGTTTTCTCATTAAAGTCGTTGCATCATGGATTCTCTTTCTTCTCTGCTACAAAGAAACATTCACAATTCCAAAGTGCAGGAAACAGTTTTCTTTCAAGATAAATTAATAAAACATCTGGTTCTCCAAAGTGTTTAGTCTCTTCCAGTGTCACATCTTAGAAGACCTCGAGCAGCATCCTCACTTTGAGATAAAGTCCCTTCAGCGAGTCCTCGGCGGATAGCGAGGCCTCCACCTATCTGGGTTTGCATGATATACTTCTAAAGAGATAAGACGAAGGTTGGAGGGTGGCTAAACTGCGTCACGACACTCGTCTGCACGTGGAGAAGCAGAACTCCACCTAAACTTTTCTGCATTTTTCAAACTTCTGACCGAATCTCACAGACTTGCTTTCAGTCCGTCAGTCATTATTACCCATAATGAGGAAGGACAACATCATCCACAGAGAGCAGATTTTATTTTAAACACAAAAACTAAATTTGGTGCGAATGCACTTTGACTTTTAACATCATTGAAGTCAAGACGCCGATCCACTTTTAGTGAATCTCCACCTGATCAGTGAGCAACTGTTGGAGACAAAAAAATTACAAGAAAATACACAAATTTTCACTTGGAATCCCATGACGACTCCGGTTGTCTTCAGAGAAAACTTGTGGGAAGTTTCCAAACATGTTCAGTATTCCTGCAGCTCACCGGAGGAAACCGAACTGCCTCGCAAATGTTTCGAGACATCTTGGAAACTTCCTCGCGAATGCCAGCAGGGAGACACGTGCATGTTGAAATTTCTGCTATGAAAAGATGCATTTAAGTGTCAAAGCAGGAAAAATGATTAAAAAAAGAGAGCTTTAGTGCGACAGACTGTCGAAGAAGAATAGGGAACAATCTTTAATGTGAAAGTTTAAGCCATTTATTTTGAAATAAGAAGCATTTAAATATATTTTCAGTTCATTTCTGCTTTTTTGATTGGATATAAAGACTTATATGATTGCAGCTGATAAAGAAGGATAACAGCAGCAGCAACAAGGCTGAAGAGAAATGAAAGTATTTTAGTGACATCACAGATTTGCTTCAACAGTTCACTCATGTTGTCATCTGCTGCCCTCTGGTGTGTGTTTGTAACAACCAGCTTATTTCAACAGGTTTAATTTATTATTATTTTTTTTACATCATATCACATCAGTGTGTGTTTTGCAACTCAACGCAATTTCATTTCTCAAGCCAATTTATCTGTTAACAGTGTGTGTTTGTGCACATCCAGCAGCACTGGTTGTTAATGAGTCTGACTGAGACTGAGACACACAAACGGTTGGATTTACTCCGACTGCAGCGGTCATGTTAACGTTAAAATGTTTACAGGATAAAAAGGTTTAAGACCACACTTTTAATATCATTTTACTCTCATTTTCTGTCTCATTACTATAAAGAATTGTAAGTGTTGTGTAATCATTGCAACAAACCAAGATGGATCAGGATGAGTGCGATATGATTTTTAATTTTTGTAGCTTTTATACTTTTTGATTGATTGAACTTTATTTACAAAAACTTTCCTGACATCTCTTCAGTTCATTCAAAAACATTGTTCTCTAAAATCTGCTTTAGTCTGCTTCCTTTCTTTGTGTTTACTTGTGCTAATTTTAGCTTTTATCTATTGTCTTGTTAATGTTTCCTTTTAGCTACAGTTTCATTCATTTTAGCTGCTGTTTGACAAATTTCAGCTTTTAGCTATGGTAAAATAATGAATTAACCTTTTAAACAAAATAGAAAATAAAATGAAGTTAACTAGCAAACATTACTTTATGCATAAAAGCATAAAAGTAAACATTTGTAACATTTATTCTAAAAGCTCTGCATGGCCTAATGTGCAATAAACTGTAAATAAATTAAATAACAGAATAATGACAATAACAAGACAGAGCAATGACCATAAGGACCGTAATTATTTGTTCTACGGGACATTTAAAAGGGGGAAATTAATAAAAATACAAAATAAAAAATGTACATTTTATTTTATTATCCATCCACCTTCTTGCAAAAGCAAAATCCTTGAATCCTGATGTTTTAGCTCACTTGTTTTCTTACATGAAACCCTCAAGAGGGAGCCATCACAGCTCTAAACTCTGAGCTCAACACCTGGCACATACAGAACCTCGGATCCATTCAATCCTGCACAAGAGCTGATCTTCTGAATGTCTTCATGTTCTGTCGTGATCTGAGTTTTCCTATGAGCTACACGTGCTGTTACATTCGGCTAAATTCGTCTAATAGATGATTTCAGCGTGTTTGAATGTTTCAGTGATTAAATAAAAACACGCTTCAGGTTTTTACCATAAAGGTGTCGACGGAGTTGAAGCTTCTGCAGGATATTTTTATGGCACCAGATCAGCTGCTAAAATAAGAGCCAGGTCACTGTTTCTATCAGAATGAAGTAGCGGAAAGATTTCAGACTTTATGATGCATTTCAATGTTTTTTTAGTTCATCTACCTCCTCGTGAACAAGAAGCCAAAGTTAGAAACATGCTGGGTAAAGGCATTCATTGCAATGAAAAGAAGTAAAAAAACAAAATCCACACATTTCTTTTTTCTCCTATTGATGATTAATGTCTCCTTAAAAACACTGGAAGCAAAATTTGTGACCATTTGTAACCTTCATGTTTGGAGAAGTTTGACAGTTTTGACGAATCGGTCCATATTTATTTACAGATCTGTTGATAAAAGTGCTTTGTTTACATTGAGTGCAGACCCATATTTCAGAATTGCATCTGAATACAGGTGCTGGTCATAAAATTAGAATATCATGAAAAAGTAGATTGATTTCAGTAATTCCATTTAGTCCTTGTGCAAGGTGTCGATGGTCGTCTTTTGGACAACTGTCAAGTCAGCAGTCTTCCCCATGATTGTGTAGCCTATAGAACTAGACTGAAAGACCATTTAAAGGCCTTTGCAGGTGGTTTGAGTTAATTAGCTGATTAGAGTGTGGTACCAGGTGCCATCAATTTTGAACCTTTTCACAAGATTCTAATTTTCTGATATGATGAATTTGAGATTTTCATTTGTTGTCATTTGTAATCATCAAAATTAAACAAAATAAACATTTGAAATATATGAGTTTGTATGTAATGTATGAATATAATATACAAGTTTCACTTTTTAAATGGAATTACTGAAATCAATCTACTTTTTCATGATATTCTAATTTTATGACCAGCACCTGTATATCTGTAAAACTGCATCATTTGATATAGTTCAGGATAACCTTTTTTATGTTTGATTTCCTAGTTTGTAATGAGTGCCTTTAAAGGTGGAGAAACATTTATCAGGTAAATATATTCCTCAGGAGACAAACAAATACAAAATGTGTGTAAATATTATTCTTAAAGATGTGAAAGGGAGATGAACAGGGATTCAACAAAATGCTAATATTGTTCTTAGTCTGCGGGAAGTGAAAACTGTTTGCACACATTCACCTTTCTCAGGTGAGAATGTGTTCGTGTTCTGCACTTCTCTGGGTTTTCCCTCGCCGTCAGAGTTATTATTCGTTGTTATTACTGTTAAGCAAAAAAATCTTCAGGGTTCTGTGGGGAAATGAGAAAATAAAGCAACATCTTTAATTTAATTCGTTAAAAAGGTATATGTTCACACCAAAACCAAAGAATGAAACGTATATTGGATCAGTTTATCAAATATTTTCTGGAATAATAAAAGATGGTGAGCTCTGATGACTTTCAAACAAGGTTTTTGTTGTTCAGTGTCAACAAATCTTTAGGCAAAAAGTGAAAGCTCGTTTTGAAGACAACAAAATTTGAATCCAACTTTATTACTGGATCTAATTCACAACTTTACTTCCTCATAAGACCAATTAAAAGCTTCAGTCACACCCTTTCTTATCTAGCCTGCCTAGAAACTCCCTGTGATCACACAGTTGTTTCACTGCTTTCTTTGCTTACTTTGTCATTTTTTGCACAGCAGCGTACACAGCGGTCCGTGTGGTGCTGCATTCACTCACAAGCTACACCTGAGCATCACGCCTACATGACGGCAGCGTTCACCGCTGCTTTGTCTGCTGTTGCACGTCAGGTCGCCTCTGTCTGTGATTAATTAGCATCCAGTTTGTAACCTCTCTGCATTGGCAGAAGAGCACTCGGGCTAATGAGCCGACGGTGGACCTGGAGGTTACAGAAACCAGCGCAGCTCATCTGTCAAGACCTGAAGACTGGTGGCAACAGGTCAGTAAGAGGACTGGGTGTAAAAAGAGGCTGAATCTCTCAGAAATAATAAAAATGACAAAAGATCTGTGTCTAAAAATAGTGGAACAGCTTCTGAGTTACGTTCCTCAACAGAAAATTGGCAAGACTTTGAATATTTCATCATCTACAGCTCATAATATCAAACGATGTCAGGAATCTGGAGAAATCTCTGAGGTCAGAGGTCAAGGCTGGTTCTGGTTCTGGTTCTGCTCAGGAACACTGTCTGTAAACACAGTTCACTGTGCCGTCCACAGATGCTGCTTAAAGCTCTATCAGGCAAAGAAGAAGCCAGATGTGAACAGATGTGTCTCCTCTGGACCTAAGAGGAGAACTGTTCTGAGGTCAGCCTGCCTCTCTGATGGTATGGGGGTGCATTAGTGCCTCTGGAAAGGATCTGCTCCCATCCAGGACTGTCGAACAGACAGAATCCTCTACAGACAGAATGGCTCAGCTGTTGTTTTTAAGCCTGAAAGATAAAGCTGTCTCTCATTTAGCTAGCCATTAGCCTGGCCTGGACAAAGACTTCCGCCCTTTTTTCAGACTTAGAGCTTTCATTTTAACAGGCTTGTTTTTATTACTTTGCTGCTCGAACATAATTGATGCCATTTTTTTAGTGGCCTTTTTGAAAAGTCAATAGCAGAACACGTTACCATAATAATTACTAATTGTGATTAGCCAATTAAATACTTGGTTAGAGTCAGAAATTAGAACTACTTGATTTTTCTCAGAATATAAAAGCATCATGGTTACAGCTACATCGGACTCTTTCCACCTTTGTGACATCAGTGGAGCCTTTTTACAAACACCAGAGGTTGCATAAATGTGACTTTTAATGTCATTACTGGTCAGTTTTTAACAAAACTACCTTCCCAGGATGCCTTTTTTATACATATTTTCTACCTTTTTATGTCCTAAACCTGAACTGTAGACTTCCTTCAGTCGTGCCTGAGGGTTCGGACAAACAGTATTTTTTTTTTTAAGTGGAATATAACACAATACTTTTAACACTTTTTTCTTTCTTTGGTCAGTAACTGCTCCAGCACGTTTGATTGTATCACACATGCTTCAGTCAGAACAAAAGGCTTTTCTGAGTTATCGGGAAAATTGTATTTGTTCAGATTGCTGTTTTTGCTTTTTATGAGCTCATTAAAGAATTCTTTACGGCTCGGTGTAGGTGGAGACGATCGGCACTCGCTCCAGAATAAAACTGTTAATGATTCTTTAAATAGTTATCGCCCGCTTCTGTGAAAGGCAAGCGATTGTGTGATTGTGTCAGTGTGTGTGATCGTCTTCGTTTGTGTGTCTGTTAGCAAAATCCCTCATGAACCACTGGACAGATTTTAATGAAACTCTTAGAAACTAGAAACTTCAGTTTTGCCAGTAAGGACAATGGTGTGAGAAGAAAATATGACAAAGAGGGCCTGAAATAGCAGTTAAAATGATTAAAATCTTTGTAAATCCAAGCGCCAATACTCCAACTCACATCTGCTGGGTGGGTTTTATTCATTTTAAATTTTGGGAAGTTTTTCAAGATACTGGATGAACAAATTGAAAACAAACAAACTTGTGAGGATTGACTTTTTTTTCCCATAATGCACCACATCCAAGAAGAAGCACATCCGGCCTGAGGTGCGAGTGCCTCCACACTCAGTGAGGTTTGACCCACTTGGCCGCGGCTCGGTCCAGGGCTGCCAGCTGCTGATGAAGACCTCAGGTGCTGTTTCCAAGGGAAGCAGCAGGACTCGTCTCCGTGGCGACCGACACCTGACTGCACCCCCAGCCTAAAGTGGCTAACACCGTCAGCTGCCGTCAAGAAACCTCCGAAAGACGGATTTGCAGGAGGGTCGTAAACGACTCGGTGTTCCAGTTTGTTCTGGATTCAAAAGTCTTTGTTTTACTGAACGACTGATCAGTGATCTGAGTCGTTGTTTTGATTTGTTATGGTATGTTTTTTGCATTCTGAGCATTTCTGCACACTTTGGGCTGTTTTAGCTTTTCAAAACATTCAGCTCATTCAGGAGACTTCTGTTTTTCTGCTACTTTAAGCTTTTAGCTAATGTTCTGCTTCTTTTAGCTTTAACAACTCAGTTTATTTATTTTTTTTTTAGAAAATTTCAGCACTCAGCATTCACAGTTTTGCAGAAAATTAAATTATTAAAGACGTGTTGCAAAGTTTTTCCAGGTCAGAACAGAAATATAGAAGCTGTTTAGCTCTTGGTTAGCTCAATCAAGTTAATTAGACTGCAATCAAGGCTTTATGATTATTTAACATTTCGCCCCTTTGATGTTGATGTTTTGGATTCATTGCTCTAAGCGCAGAACACACACACACACACACACACAGCATCTAAGCTTTTAGCATTTAGATGCCGTTACCCCACAGGAGCTGCCTGGCAGAACTCATGTAAACACTATAAACTTTTTGTTTGTTATTCCTCTAATTTTAATAGATTATAGTTTTTTTTATGTGTGCGTGTTTGAAGGGTAAATTGCTACAAAGTCCGACATCTGAATGCCCTAAAATCTCAAATCTAAAGTAAAATGACCCCATTCTGAATGTGTCTGAAGTTCCAGTTTGTGGCTCTTCTGTAAACATGGCCCTCCTGGTCCGTCAGTGGCCTCTGTGATCGCAGAGCTGATTTTCATTGGACGAGGCATTCGCTGCTGCCCATTTTCATTGGTTCGCAGGCCAGTCAGCGCTCCTTTCTCCAATTTGACCACCTTACTTCCTGTCCCCCAGGACACCATTAGCCACTGCCAGGTCTGAGCCTGTTTGTTAAAGCTCGTCGTGCTGCACCGCTGCAGCACATCACAACGACGATTCCCGGCTTCCTCTGCACAAACCGTAATGCTATATTTATAAGGCAGTATTTATAAACACATTTGCATATATCAAGATGAAAAAGTTGTTTGAATTGGGGGCAATTTGCATTTGGTGAAACATATGGCGGAGCTGCGGAAGCCATGGGCCATGCCTTCATTACCCGATCCTCATTTCATCAGCTCCCTGCTCTCCCACTGAGCCTCCCCACGGCGGAGCCTTCTGTCCCCGAGGTTTCAGTGACAGGGGACAATATGTCCCCAAGGTGAGGAGTATAGGGGGAAAACCGCACGCACATCGCTCCTCCAATGATTATTTAATCAGACTCTTCGCTCTGGATCTGAGAAAGGAGAGAGGTACAAAGTGGTGCTTATTACCTATTTGTTCGATGCAGGGAAAGGAGAGCGGCGAAGAAGGAGAAGGGGGAGAGGAGCAGCTCAGTTACAGCTGAAGAACGGGGAGAGGAAGGTCCAGAGCAGAAAATGAAGAGAAATGAGAGGAAAAAAATGAGAGGAAAGGTGGAGGGATGGATATCTGACATAAAAAGACAAGAGAGAGATAGAAAAAAAAGAGATGAATGACTGAACATCAATTAAAAGAAAGATTTAAACAACATTTTACTCCAAATTCTGACAATAAAACTGGGTAAGAAACTGTTTATCATGAAAACCTCTATGGAGAAAAGTGACGCAAAACTGCAGTCAGTTTTACTGTTATTTAGGTGAAGCTTGGTGTGGTAGTAGTTGAGACTCATTCACAACACATACTCTGAGGATTAACAGATTGCACAAGATTGTTGTTTAAAACTTTGCTGTGATCTGCATTCCTTCAAAGAAGACCGCTTTTTAAAAATGTGTTGCTTCTCTTTCTGTTCTCCCCTCAGATCTGCTGCTAGTTTCATGAGGAACAAACCTGATCTGTGTTGCTCAAGAACTGCCTCAGTATATACTAGTTTTCTTAGATTCTCGTCTTTTTTTGAGTCCGAATTCTTCCGTATATTCTTGTCTAATTTAATTTCTCCTGTCTTTGCAGCATCTTTTGCGTTGTTTAAAATAAATAAATTGCTTTTTGTACATCCTTTAACCTTTGAAACTTGCCTGAATTGGAGTCTAACAACCATCTCACCGAGCTGCGACTGTTGGAAACTAAATGGCATTCATGAGGGAGTCTCCAAAGCATCTCAAAGCGTTAGTGGGGTTCTCAATGTCCTTGCAGAAGTCACAGAGGCTCGCAAGTCTTGTTGCTTGAGTTTCAAACATGCTCGGAAATTTTAAGTGACAAATTTTCTCTGCAAGGAGAGTTGCAGCAGGCGTCTTGAACCCTTCTCAGTTAAGTTGAAGTCGTTTCCAACTCATCTCAGGATATTTGGACACCCGCAGGGGAGCTAAAAACCCAAAATTCAATCTATAAATGCAGAACTGAGTGAGATTACAAGTGGAAATCTCCCTATTTTCCCATGATTTTTGTACAATTTAAGTCTTCAGCTAGTCTCCAACAGTGAGCGGTACTAACTTTAGTTTTACTGATCTGCTCGTTCAAAACGTTTTTGTGTCAAAATTCAAGATTTGAAACATTTCTGAGTATGTCAGGGTCAAAGCTCTAATGTTGTAGTTTTTGCACCAACAGGTAATTTACCTTTATTTCTGAAATTTCTAAACTTATATTGAAATGCTCTGATAGGTGCGTCTGTCTCGTTGATGTTGGGGTCTGTGGAGGTGATGTGTGTGTTACACATCTCACACAGTTCAGTAATAAAGAAAAGCTTCTGACATCTATTGACCTTTTACAAATTGAACATTTTTGTGATTACAGCAATCCTCTTTTACTTTAGGTTTCCTAACTCGACCCATGATCCACATGATTTGACTTCAGTATTCGGATCTTTTTTAAGAAGTTTCCTCCTGTCGTTGAGGCAGTGACCGGAATTAGCTCTCAGCGCTGCCAACAATGGGGCATCAACGGAGCGGAAAGCATTTATAAAAGGAGAACAAAGTAGATGCATGTTGGGGTTTTGGTTGGATGGAGGTCCTCCAGGCGAAGACTCAGTCCGGCTGCAGTTTGGCATGCCACTCACACAAACGCCACATTTGCATGTGCAAAAGAAGTCCTGTGTTGATGAGCTGCGGTCTGCCCGCCTCTCTTCAGCGTGTGTGGTCAGCCTGTTTCAGATTTGTGTAAGTGCTCATGAAAGCTTCTCGGACATGTCAGGTTTTCTAATACCTGGCTGTCTCCAGGAGATGCAGGGTGGGGTTAGAAAATGGCGCGGCGGTCACAGTTGTGTGACACAGTTTCTGCCCTCAATGTTTGCTCATCTATTTTCATACCCTCGCTTCATTTGGATAGAGCCGAGTTTAGAGTCAGGTGGTTGCTTTTTGAAGGTCACTCAAGATATTTTCAGGTTGACCTGCGTGCAAACATTAACCTAACAGCCTAAATTTAGGGAACATCCTTTAAATCTGTTGCAGCTGAATGTTTTTCTGCTTTGGAGGTTGTAAAATGAACAACTCAACAAGTTACAGGTTTAAATGTGATCAAATAAATAATTTTACTAAATTAGACCTTTATTTGAATGAGTTTGTTTCTTAATTTCAATCCTTTTATAGGCTGTTAAAAGACATCTGTGGCTATGTGTAAAATAAACGATCGTTTCTTATAAAATGTCTGAAAACTAAGTGCATAAATTTTACATCACTTCCTTTTTTTATGGTTTCAAGTTGATGCAGAGGAATACCTGACAGCAGTTCATATTGTTACACTTTTAATTGTTCGAACTGAGAACGTGGCTGATGAAACATCATTAATCTCAGGCAAAATAATAAAATAATAAAAAAACCACTTCTCTGCTATGTAAACACTCACTTGGAAATACTGGTTTAATTAATTTCCCTTTATGATAATGATTTAATCTTGGGCCAATAAATAGTAATTTTTGCAATGCTTTTCACCCTCAGAGTAACCCTAATATTATTTTTTATCGTTTAGCCGCAGCTAAAATGGGGGCAAACAGGATGAGTGCATCATTAAGGCCACACGTCGTCATGAGGCGACTGGGGGGGAAAAAGCATCCAGTTTGTTAATAAATAATGACTGCCCGAGATCACAGGAACCTAACAGTACAACAAAACAAGTTAAGCACAAGCTTTGATAATGACTGTTAATAATTCAATGTGTGTAATTATCGCTTTACATGAAAACAATGGCGGCCGCTTGCTGTTGGGATGGTAGCAATTAAAGACGAGAGAGAGATCGGGGTCAGCGGATCATGACATCTGATCAATGTTGACCTCGTAGTCACTAAAAACAACATTATTTTGCTTGCACATTTCAACTCAACCCACTGCGAGTTGTGACACGTACAGCTTTTCTTTACAGAGTCTCTGACTGTATCCGCGATCTACCACTTCCTCGAATTTGCTTCCCCATTGTCCCCGAGACCTTGGATCACACTAGCCAAATGTCGAGGTTGAACATTTGCAACTCAAAACTAGCTAGATCAATGGCAAACGTAATCACTCTGTTTGTAATCCCCGAATTTGAATTTCACAATGACTGTGAGGAGGAGAGAGGTAGGGAAGAGGAGAAAAAAAAAAACCTGGAAAGATGTCAGACTTCTCACAGAATCAATGTCTTTCAACAGCTTTACGATCCTCTTTGACTGGAAAGGGCATTCACGTGCATTTGGCGTCCATTGTTGGCAGCAAAATGACTAATCATAACATCATTGATGCGTTAAAAAAGACCCGCCTACCGACGACAGAACCATTGACAACCTTTGCTCCCATCCAGAGAGAAAGAGTTAATTTGATCATGATGACACCAGTCTCTTTAAAGCCCCTTTTCAGGCCAGCAGCAGCTGGGGCTGGAAGAGCAAGTGATGGGATGAATCCAGATAGAGAGGAGAGGTGGAGGGGGGGAGAAAAATAACAAGAAGAGTCGTTATTACGGCTCCATTTCAGGAACGAGAGGGGTTTCTGAATTGCCCTGGATTGCGATCCTGCGCTCGTTCATTCCCATATAGACCCTCAGAGAGGCAAATGGGCCTTGGGCCAGTGTGAGGCACTGGAGCTGGAGCAAGAATAAGATCACAATTGCATTTAAAGCCCAGAGAGGCAAATAAGAGGCGGAGAGGCAGAAAGAGGGAGCCTACGAGCCTCTAATTGCCAGATGGTGAATATTTTCGTTCCCTTTCAACGGCGCATTAATTGCAGGGCTGCCCGGGGGTTGAGACGTTCTGATCAGTGTGGCAGAGGATTCTGACCCTGATTATCCCCTCAGACTCCCCCCTCTGCAGGGTTGAGGGGAGGTGAGGCATTTTGGAGCCAATCATTTGCCTATTGAGCCACCTGGGTCTTGACATTTTTGGGTTTCAAGTCGGAGGGCGAGGATGATCAAGCGGGATGGAGGGTCTTATTGGAGCAGGAGAAGGGGGAAGAAAGAGGTGATGAGTTTAGGTAGGGTGGGGAGGTAAGAAAAGACCACCCCGTGTCCTCTTCTCTCCTCCCTTTCACCCACCTTTCCCTCCTCCTCCTCCTCCTCCTCCCTCATCCAGCTTCTGAGCTCCTCGTTTACATATCTCCAAAAGATGTAATTGAATTAAATAAAGCTTTCCTTCGGGGCAGCTGCCACAGCTGCTGTTTGTGGCATGTCAAAAGGCCCGCCACTTTAAGAGCACTTACATATGCTCCAAATTAGCAGGTCAGATAGGCGGACGCGCGATGACAGGGCCGAGGCTGCCAGCGCGACAAGGGGCCCACAGCTGTGAGCAATTCACTGGCAGAGTGGGGGGCTCTTTTAGACCCCTGATTATGAAGGGCAGCGGTGCACGTGCTCATCCACGCAAACACGTTAACAGCCATTTCTGCATGTAGACACCGAGGTCACCGTGGTAATCAGAAGAATCACTGGTTTATTCGATGATGATGATAATTGCGAGTGTGATATCAGACTTTAAACACAGAATTCTTTAAGAAATGTAAACTTTAACACACTTTCTGCATTTATATTTCACTCTGCTCATTCTTGCAAAGACTGAAACAGAAAGTCGGACAATAAGTGCCACCGTACACAACCTGACTGCTTTCCTAAAAAAACCATGAAGGTGATTTTCCTCTAAGCTAACTGCCATTTGGGTTTTGTTTTGAAAAGTCTACCAGAGCATGCATGGTACTACTCACATGCAAATGATGGCATTTCTAAACAGCTTAACTCATCCGGAAAAAGAACACATCCCAAACCCAGGTGGCTCACACCTAACTATGTAATTTAAAAAAAAAAAAAGTTGTTTTAATGAATTTGATAATGTTTAGGAAATTAACATATCCATTTACCAAACATGTCTCCCTATGACTGATTAAAATTTGTATTTTTTTGAACACTAAAGCATTTTTTTGCAACTTGTTAGTGATAGTCGGTAACGTTATGCCAGATTAGAATCTTAGCCAGTTTTTCAAATGATCTGTTGATTGTTGCGTCTTAATTTGTTGAGTTTTGTCCTGAACAATCCTCTTTTTTTTCAGGTTCAATTCCATGCAAGCAAAAGTCTTATTGAAATCCAAAATTAACTTTTGCTCTTGATGTCACTAATCTCTACAGACGAAAAGGTACAAATAGATTTACTTTACAGTGCATTTTAACAACTCTAACCATCTCCACATAGGAAATTGGAAGCCAACCTTTAAAATGTGTATAATTTAGTATTTTTCAGACCACTGTAGGTTCTCTTGTACTCTGAAATGTAAAGGTTGATGTAAGAAGAAATCGTTAAGATATCAGCAGACTGAACTTGTTTAACATGTGGGGTTTATAGGTTTTTTTGGTCACTATGGGGTGGTTGGATGGTGGAGGATTTGGACCCAAGCAACAAACTAAATAACAAGGTCTTATAAATAATGGTGACATGAGGAGGAGGACATGAGGGACAAGAAGCGACAGCAATGAGCCGGTCATCAGGGGGAAGCTGAGAACCGGGTTTTAAAGACGGGTTGACGAGGAAGTGGACACAGGTGAACTGATTAGCAACAAGGAACAGGTGTGGGTGGTTGAGGCAGCCTGACATGGAAGTTCCTGAGGGAGGGTGTGAGATGGCACAAGAAACAGAAACTCCTAAATATTTAAATCCACGACACTTAAATTCAGTATTTTTGACATCATTTCATTTTAATCTACACAGCTGCTGCATGAGCTGTAAACATTTGCTTTTCCATTTAGGTCAGATTTAGTCACTTAAACCTCTTGATTAAGTTCAGGCTTTAAAAACTAATTGATTACAATTAGGAAGACATTATCCACCTGCTCCATTGATGACAAGCCTTGCACCATCAAATGTAGTTCAGATATGATGGAAACTTACAAATAGATTACATTTCTTTGAAAGTTATGGTTATTAAAATAAGCAGAAATGCTATTTTAGTTTGTAAGGCACCTTATCAGCCCTGACATCAGTCATCGAGTGTGAAACATGCAGAAAAAGAAAGAAGTCCTACAAGAGGCAGGCTAAAAGCCAGTCAAATAATCCCTTTAAACACTCTTAATGTTTACTTAAAACATTTAGAGATAAAATCTTAATTTCCAGTGAAAATCTAACCAAATGAAACACCTGAAACTGTTTTTGTAAGATGTCAGAAGTCAAAAAATGACTAAAACACCCGTTTTAATTTTAACTATATAAACTCATAAAGTACCTTTTCTATCATGTAGTGTAATTTTACAGCAGATAAAATTAAAACAAAACATGTACAAGCTCATTTTAAACAACAGTAAGACGTAAAAGAATTAAACAGTGGGGAATGGGACATGCAGGGACTGACAAAACAATTATTATTGAGGAAACACCAGAGGACGGTAATAAAATACTGTATACAAACTGCAAATCACAAAAACACAAATTCTAACTCTAAAAATTAGAGACCCAAGACATTAAAAGAGAGAAAACTAAATGAATGGATGTTAAATAGTTTTAAATCTTCCACTAAAAGCAAAAGCAGTAAATTTAATGTGTTAGAGAAGACAGCTTTTACTGACAGGTGAAATAACTATTAACTTTATTTTGGGTGTTCTTATTTACCTAAGGATAATTTCAGAACTTGTAATGTTTTTATATACTCCAAAGATATAACTTGACTTATGTTTAACTTACTGTAGCCAAAAAGGACCAAAACTTACATTTTTTTCCTGGCGAGACTTCTTTGAAAGAACAAACTTTCTGACCTACAAACATCAGCAGAGCTCAAACTTCCCTTCCTGCACAGAAACAAATCTTTGTTTCATCTTTTCTCTTCAGAGCGGCACGTCAAACTTTTAAACACCGTGTTTGTTCTGCAGCAGGACGGCTCCCTTATAAAAGCTTTTATTTGTGATGAGCATATGAATCTTAAAGTGATCAACACTTAACTTCATTTATGTATCAAGTAAGACACGCCTGTCTTATCGCAATCAACCGATGTGAACAATCATCTAATGACTTGTCACTCAAGGTCTGCTGGGCAATTATGTTGCATTTGCATGGCAGTGACTGATGTTTATGACAAATAATCTATGTCCTAATTGCTTGTCTGTTTTCGTTAAGGTGCGTACTGATAAGGTGTGATTAGCTGGGGACTGAAAGGTAAGAAGGTGAGACAAAGTTGACTCTTAACATGCAGGTTATGGACACAACTTTAGTATTCGTCTAATGAAACAAGAGCTAAACTTTTGGAGACAGATCCACATTTAAAACAATATAATTCATGCATTTTCTCTGTATGATGAGTTAAATTCTGTGTGATGAACTCCAACATGTTTGCTCCTGAAGGATCTTGACTGCAGCAAATCCAAAAAACAAAAGGTTTGTTGATGTTTATGATCACTGCTCCTGGGATGTTAAAGGAAGGTAGCGTCTCTCTAGGCTGCGACTGTTTGTTGGTGACTCAAAATTAGGCTCATTTTTTGTTGTTGATCTGAATGTTTCTGGACAGCGAGCCTCGTGGTTTTGTTTTGAGGAACTTTTATAAATCCTTGCCTATTTTTGTGTGCAAATCTTGTAAAAATTTATCCTTGGCCGTGCATACTATTTTGTTGCTCACCACAACCCGCATCATATCAACCTTGGCAGCGGCGCCGAAGTTTATGATTTAATCTGCCGTAGTACACTTTAGAAATAAAGATAGGCAAACTTGTACCCGGTTTTCAGTAATTATTATATATTATTAGCGTGGTTTTTAGACCTGGAACATGAGTCTCAGATGTTTTCTGTCAGAGGAGAGCTCCCATGCAGGAGTCAAACTACAGCTCTAGCATTCAGGAATTTATGGAAACTAATCTGAGACAGTCTCGAGATGAGTTTGAGACACCGACAAGAACTCGTTGACTATTCTGAGAGAAAATTTGTTGAACATGTTCGAAATTCAAGCAACTAAAGTGAGAACTCAAATGTTTTCACCAACTAGTCAACAACAGTCGCAGCCCAGTGAGACAAACCTTTGAATAAAATAAATTTATTTTGATGATATGCTCCTTGTGTTGAAATAACAACATAATGCATTTGTCTTCATTTTATGCCGACACAAACAGATTTTCTTGATGTAATGTAGATTTAAAAACTAGATTTTTCAACATCAATTAGTGACCCCAAGACAAACTGGGTCACATTTTCCCAATTTATAAACTTTCATCTCTAGATATTCCATTTTTAAAATCTAGAATAAACATTAAGGATATTTAAAATATATTTATTTTTAAGAGAAAGTCATATTTCAGTCATCTACCTTGTAGTTGTTGCAAATTTTATCTTAGATATTTAATTTTCTTAGCAGGTAAAAATGACATTTGTAAAAAAAAAAAATGCTATTTCAGACATTAGTAATTAGAATAATGAGCTGCAACAATTAAGAGAGATGTTCTGATCAATCATTAAAAGTTTGATGTGATTTTAGATTTCTAAAACAAGTTATTCAAAGTAAAAATTAAACAATGTTTAAGACTTTTGGAGCAGAAAGGCCAGAAGACATGTATGGAAATGTTTTAACGAGGATTGAGTTGATTTAGTGAATATTTGCAGTTCAATTTCTTGTTCCTTCAGTTTGGTTTTTCTAATGCAATCAAAGTTATTTTATTGTTATTTATGTTAGACACATTTAGATTTAGTTCTAATTGGTAAAAATGTAATTTTTGACTAGCAAGAATACTGATAATGATGTTTAAAGAAGGTAAAAATGTAAATTGAATAAATGTTACAACAACCTGCCATACAGACAGTTATGTAAGAAGTTGAGGGACTTCTCTTTGACCCGGTGGTCTTCAAAATGTCCTTACATTTGGCTCAGGATATAACTTACTATGACAACAGGATTGATTACATTGTTAATATCAGTCTACAAGCTGGTTGAATGCTTAATTATTATAAAATAAATGGTTTTAATATAATACGTCTCCAGGTGAATTTGTAACCTTTGTTGGTTAATTTCCAGCTCCAGATTATGGCTTCTAAAGGGATCAGCTAAACAAAACAAATAAATTATGACCCCCCCTGTTCCATGTCATCCTAGTAGGACCAGCAGTTGTCAAACAGAAATTAGAATAAATAAATCGAGTTTATGTGGAGCTTTAATTTGGATTTTCAGGCTGCTGGTGTTTCTTGTTGTCCTGTGGTGGGCAGAAAGGCCGTGACTCAGCTGTTTGCATGGAACATTTGAGAATAATGGATGTGAAGGCACACCAGACAAGGACCTTTAAAAAATGCATGAGCGCCCCCCCCCCCTTAAAAAAAACCCTCCCTCTCCCCCCACAGAATAGAGCTATCACGGGTGCCTGTTATCTCCCCGAACCCCCAGGTAGAAAATGGTAATGATACCACTTAACATCACTGCACATATGGAGGGAAAATGGAAATGCCAACAGCACCTCAACTATAAAGCAAATCAAATTGAAATATTAATCCGCTGATTAATATAACATTATGAGAGCCCATTCTCTTTGTTGTTAAACAACAAAGGGTTGCAAAATAAGCAACTGCCTAAGAGGTAAGGGGTTTAAAAGAGTCCCACAGAGGTGCTAAAGCCCCTTTCAAACATCATTACTCTGCATAATGTATTCCCTTCCACAGTGCTGAGATTTGATATTGATGTTTACTCATTTATTTTTTAATTAACGTTAGTTGTTAATGAATTCTTTGATGAGAGGCATTTTGTAAATCATTATCCTTGGAAGAGGAAAAAAGGGATGGATTGCCGTTGCCCCTTATACTCGTGACAGAGGAAAAAATGCTAGGTGTAAGGGAAAAAAGTTGTAAATTAGCAGGGTCATTGTTTAAAGTTTGTTTTTTGATGTGTGGATTCCCCCCCCCCCCNTGTTGCCGTTTCTGATTGCGTCGTATCTACGGGGATAAGCGTTAAAGTCGACAGGGATTTTATACAAGCTTTGTGTGCAAGAAAGCCAGTGTGGATGTGAAGCTAATTACAGGAACAAGTCTCAGGGCTTTCGGAGAGTCACTCAAGTGGGTCAGACGGCTGCAGTTAAATCCACGGAGGCCTTGGTGGAACTCTGTCTCTCCTCTCTTTAAAATTGATCACCGGGGATCTTCTAAAAGACACAAAGTTAGGAACAGAAGCAACTAAAGTTTGTGGAAATTCTTTCTCTCGATAGTTCTTTTTGCATTGGAGTCATGCTAAAAGATCAGCTACCCTCTGTGTAAAAGTCATCTAGTTGTATTTTTTTAATTTTCATACAATTACAGCTTAAGAGATCTGAACAATCCTCAAGGATTCATCCATGATTGTGATCCGTGACTAAAGTTTGGGTTTTTAATAGACATGCACCGACCTTCTATAGCAGGGGTGTCCAATCCTGGTCCTCAGAGCCACCATCCTGCAGGTTTTACTTGTTTCTCTGCTCCAACACACCTGATTTGAATCAATGGGTGATTAACAGGCTTCTGCAGAACATGAAGAGGTGATTTAAGCTCTGAATCAGGTGTGTTGGAGCAGAGAAACAAGGAAAACATGCAGGATGGTGGCCCTGAGGTCCAGGATTGGAGACCCCTGTTCTATAGAAATCCTAAAATGCTACGACTAATTTCTTATTGCAGTGTGTCATTATTGTCCAGTGAATTTGGTTGGTTGGTTTAACATCTTGTATTTGTATCAACCCATCTGGTCCTGAAAATGGACCCATTTGTTCTGAGAAATTCAAACAAACTTTGTGCTTCTCCTCTCCAGTGTAAACGTCTATCACAGACAAAAAAAGCCAAATTTAAAACTGAATCCTGTCTTGGAACCCTTTAATGATCTCCCATCATCTGGAAAAAGTTGAAATTTATATATTTGATTTCTTATTTTTTTAGTTGAAGAACATAGCACACCGAGTGAAGGAAAAAGAAATGACTTTGCATGAACAGACGAACCGGCTGCCAAAACACATGAAACTCATGATCAGGGAATATTTTATCTTCACTCTTTGGTAATAATATCATGACTTCATCATCACACAGTAAATAGTTGTTTTTTTCTCCCTCATTGTTATTTTATAATGTATTTAAAGTGGTTATTTTAAACATTTCTTTAAGATCTAAACATTAACACCAGGCTGAAGTTAAACACTTCTTTAATCCTTGAAAAAAAAAAAAGACCCAAAGCAATGCAGCTGCAGCTCTAACAGCTTGCTAGGAAGAAATTTAACTTCCTAACCAGTGAAAAACCGACACCGTTTCCTTGTTTCATTGCTTCCTGGATTCAGTGCAGGTCCAAAGTGCTGTTTGGGTGGGTGAACATGAATTTGAATGACAAATAAACTCCAATATTCTCTTCTACAACTAACTAACAAATTACAAATAACTACTTTTATTTCTATGGCAGGAGGGAGTCAAACAAATTTCAAACCAGCATGAAGTCCTTTTAAAGAGACAGTCTACCAATAGAACTGCTCCACCTGTAGTGTCTTTAAAAAAAAACTTGGTTTTGATGTGAAATACCAAAATTTGTTGGGAGTCATTTTACTTAAAAACATGCCTATCCTAGAAAAGGAACAAAAGAACAAAACTAAACTAAAAAAGGAACTGCATCTGCATGTTTGTAGGTCAAACTAGTTGATTAGTTTATAAAAAGAGATGCATAAAGACCTCAAAGTACTTCATAGATGATCTGATGTAAAATAAATCATTTAGTTAGGATTTTAGAACATCGATAAGATGATGCAGGGATACGTTTCATGTATTCAGGGAGCGCAGCTCTGTGATACCGTAGGCTAGTCACAGTGTGAGGTTTGGACCAGTTGGCCACAGATGAGTCTCAAGCCCCCAACCCATCTGGAGCCATCTTGGAGATGAAGCAGAAAACCTGGAGCTTGTCCATCTCTTGGCAGGACCGGTCCTGTCTCTGTACATACAAGGGTGATTGTCTCTAATCCTACCAAAGAATTAATTGCTTAATTGGATCAATTAGATGTCCCAATAGGTTCTGATGATGTGTGGTAGGTGCGTAAATCAATATTTGAAATGACTGTGCGGTTGTTGATGAGGGTTCGGAGGTATTTGCATCTTCATCGTATGATATTGGGGCAATTTTAGACAAATTCTAAATCTTAATTAATATTCATTTGCTTATATCACAATCTAACTTCAATCATGCAAGCAATTTGTCACGTTTGCGTCACTTGACGACATTATGCAGTGCTTGTTTTCTGAGACAGAAGAACTATTTTCATGAGTTATGGCATTTGCAGATTCTCAAAGATCGAACTGCTGTTTTTCTTCCTTCAAGCCAGTTTTAAATGGAGCCAAACTGCACAGCTTTAAAGGCACATTCATCAAAAAGCGAGTGCACTGCAGATGCTGCCACTTTTTCTTTTTAAAAAAAAGATTGCAAGTAGAATTATGGCTTTTCATCAGCCGATAAATTTCACTTGTGATTAATTGCAACACTCACTTTTGGGATCACTTCTACACAAAAGAGCATTTCTGCTTTGTAAAATTCATATAAAAGAAATGCAAATCGATGGTGTTCTTGGCACCAAACATATGCTGCCACAATGCCAACAAGCCTGCCCCTGACAACCCCAGCTGGGGGCTTGTAAGACTTGCTCTTGGCAAAGGACGTTTTTTCCACCCGCTTTGCAAATGATCACCAATTAATACGAACAGCATCCAATTCTAATTCTGCACCTGGTAAGATTGTGAGTATCTTCTAAAGCTCTTCTAAAGCTATCGATATAAATTACTGGATGTTTTTTTTTCCTCCCGTTTGGGTTCACAGCACAAAAAAAAAAAAAGAAAAGTGACGGCAAAAGTCCATAACCCAACAGGACCAAAAATCACTGGAAACCAAAAAAAAAAACAAAACAAAAGTGGCGCCGGAGAGAAGTTGGGCTTCAGATGATGGAAACAGAATTTAGTTTCCAGGGTTAAGGAGGCAGGAAAACAGCTAAATACATTTATCCAAACATGACTCAAAGTTTAAACCAAGTGAATTCTTTACAAAAAAAAACATGACTTTTCATGATTTTACATAACTTTACAGCATATCTTAAAGAAAAACCCACTTTTTGTGCTCTTAAAACTTTGAGACTAGAGATGTGTTTATCACTTGGTAACACAGCAGCATCCATCCATGTGATGAATTTCACATATTGCACGAAAAAAGGATCGAGACTAACAATTCAAAGGCATTTCACGTCACTAATTGCTCATCAGAGTTCTTAGCGTCTCTCTGTCTCTTTCTCCCTCCATCTCTCACTCTGAAATTGATACTCGCCATACGACTTATGATGGATAGGAAGCTTTAATGAGCTCTTACAAGCAATTAAGTAATCAAGGAACCCTGCTGCTCAGTGCTGGAGCTAGCAGGAGCAGTGACAAACGGAGGCCCATCAGTACTGTAATCAGCACAGGACACAGTCACCGCTGCTCTCCACTCCCTAACAGAGGGCAGCAATGGGCCGAGCAGCAGGCTCCTGCCTCGTGTTGTTCTTACGCCTGAACTTTGGAACTTGGAGACGCGCTCAAGTTGGAACCTCCGTTTTCTTTTGAAAAGTTAAGAAAAAAAAAAAATCTAAATGAAATCAAACAAGTGTTTATAAGAAACTGTGCTGAAAAAAACGAAAAACGACGCAAAAATGAGAAAACGTGCAGATGTTGTTTATCAGAACATGTTACAGGCGTGGAGTCAAGTTTCAGCCACTAAGACAGTTAAGATAAAAAAAGATTAAATTCTGTATGCTTTACATATTATTAAACAACTTGAAAAAGTAAATTGAGTCATCTTTATGAAATACATTCTGAAAGAAGGGTTTTACTGGGGAGTTAAATGGAAACAATGAAGTAGTTAAGAAAAAAAACTTTACTTTATAGGGTTGACATGTAATGCAAACTTAATCCCTGCAAAAAAACATTCAGTGTGTGGATTCTGGATATTCTTTGGGCTTGTTAGGCAAGAAGTCATAATATATATAAAAAATAATTCAGGCCTTGTCCATGTCTACATTGCACTGAAGATTTTTAAAAACTCAGAGTTTCTGCTGTGATTGCACCTCCTGTCCACACACAAACAGTAAAAACAACTCAAATGAACAATTATAAAGTCAGCATTAAAAATGATTGATAAATTAGACCTAAAACTGAAGAGTTAAACACAAAAGCATCTAGAAAAGAGGAAGGTTTTCAGCTGTGGAGTGCTCGCCATCCTGACTTCTGGACGGGTCCTGGACAGAGAACGTCTCCTCGTGTTCTCAAACAGGAGCGAGGAACAAATAGAAAGCCTCGCTCAAAAGACCTTCGGTAAATGAGCTGGACTTATAAAGCGCCTTTCTAGCCAACCAGGCCACTCAAAGCGCTTCACAACACAATCTGAGCCCTCATTTACCCATCCACTCACACATTCATACAGCTCTCTACAACCCTAACCTGAATAAATCATTCAAAGAAGCTCTTTAGATCACATTCATAAACCGACAGGACACATCGCAGGCAGCGAGGAGTTCAGTGTCTCGCCCAAATCAACTGTTAGATGTTAAACTATGCCAAATTCAAACTTACCTAAACTGCTTTCCTTCCTCATTCTGATTCTCAGTTTGAACGTCAGCAAGCTGTGCTCGCCACATGCATTGAGCTGCTGTCATACGATTGGCTGATTAGCTATTTGTGTTAAGAAGCAGTTGAGCAGGTGCCTCTAATAAAGAATCTGGTGAGCACATTACAAACAGAAACACCTGATAATGTTTAGGATCTGTAAAACAAGATAAAGTTGGGTTTGACTCGAGTTTGAACTTTTATTGGTTCCACTTTGAGGATCTGGTTGATGTGCTTTTGAACAGAACAGAAAGTCTTTTATTCTGTAGCTGCCTGATGTCCGTTACGCTTTATTTTTAGTTCTGTTAAGCAATTGTTCAAAATAAGATTGCATCAACAGTGAGCTTCAGCCTCATAGCCTTCATGTGGTAAACAATCCATGTTGTGGCGAAGAGAATGAAATCTAATTGCAGGATTTGAGCTCTCCGCTCACCTGGGGCGTTGGAGATGGTGAGCTCCACGTTCACAGCTCCACATTCTCACCCACCCAAAGCATGTTGGTCGCCCCAGGGCGGCATGACACCTCACCCACACTCTCCTGAATAATTCTGCCCCAACCATACGTCTTGTGTCTCCGTGTTGCGGGCCCGAGATAATACATTTCACATTGCAAATCAAATATGTTGCTTATTAATGGGACGACTTTGGCGAACACTACCTGCAGAAATGCCTGAGGGGGGAGCCATAAGAGAGGGACGCCAACAGTGTGGTGTGTTTTCACTTCCCTCTCTGAGCAAGGGGTGAAACAGCTGAGGGTGCAGATTTTTCCTTGCTAAACTGGCACACACCAGAGTGCTCACACACACTGAATGGAAATAAGAAAGCCAGGGTGCGGTAGCTGGCCATGTTTGAAAACTGCAGCGACACATTTTTACTGCTTGTCTGAGAACAAAGATCAAATTATAAAGAGATAAAGTACTTTTCTTGGTTTCAATGGATTGTTGAAACCCCCAGCACATAAACAAAGCCTCATGTTTGGGTGGCAGCACAACCAATAACAACAGCATTGGTTATTTTCATTAACTACCATCTGGCTCATTATATTCCTTTCTATTCAAACATGGGCTCATGCACTGTACAGTTAGTTTCTCCCATGAAACTGACAGAGAAAGGGCTGTTTTAATATGCAGCAAGGCTGCCGACGTCTGCCAGTCTCTCTCAGGCTAAACCGAGAGCGCGCCGTGTCGCTAACTTGGCGTCATTTCCTCAGATCCCGTACAGATTGCACCAGCTAATTATGATCTAATAACTGGCAGACTGTCTGTTTCAATATTATTACAGGAAGAGTAGGTTAAATGAATAGCTCATCATCTGCCCCCTGTATCAGTCATGTTGTTTTAATGATCATAATTCCACCATTAAATCTTAATAATATGTCAAGATCATAAGGGAGACATGTCAATTTGGGGCTTCAATGAGAATTAAGTCAAGGATTGCTGAAGTTGAGCCTGTTTTTTCTTTCCTGGGAAGGTTTGATTTTGTTAGCCGTGTCCTCACACACAGCAGCAGCAGAACAGAAGCAGAGCTGTTTCTGAGTCAATCTGATATTCAAGTAATTAATTTCTAATCCCTGATTGATGTGTTGATGCTGAACCGGAAAGAAGCAGGGTAAATGTTTTCTAGCACTGGCATTCTGAGAGTACATTTTCTCATTAGGTTATGAGATTACTGCCATCTACTTCTCATCTTTTCTCAAAGATAATCATCTGGTTTCTAAACAAAACAGTTTCACAAAACAAAAATAAAATCATTAGGCTTGTGGTCATTTGATCTGTAAATATAATCTTGGAGAAAGTTAAAGAGAAAGTAAATTTTCAGCAAAGTGTAATGTTTGAAACTTTATGATGTTTAAGGTGTAACACATTTTTTATTCTTTTCCATACTTTGGCTACTTTAGATTCAAGGGCCGGCTCACACTGTGTGATATTAAACACCATAAACGACTTGTATGTAGGTGTGAGGTTATATGTAGACAAAAATTATTCTGAATCAATTTAGAAATGCCAGAAATTGTTTAGTATTTAATGTTAAGATTGTCCTGTTGAGAAATGGCGGAACTTGGAAGTGCAGTGCCTGGACTGTTTATGGCAGTGGTCTTCAATCCTGGTCCTCAGGGCCACCATCCTGCAGGTTTTACTTGTTCCTCTGCTCCAACACACCTGATTTGAATCAATGGGTGATTAACAGGCTTCTGCAGAACATGAAGAGGGAATTTAACCACTGAATCAGGTGTGTTGGAGCAGAGAAACAAGGAAAACATGCAGGATAGTGGCCCTCGAGGACCAGGATTGGAGACCCCTGGTTTATGTCATCCACACAACACAAGCAGCACCGTCTGCAGTGAAAGCCAGCGTTTGGAAGTACTTCGGCTTAAGTTAAAAGAAAAGATGTTTATGAAAGCCACACTACATACAAGTCGTGTACATGTTCCCATTTAAAGCAGGAGAGAATCTGGCAGATAAAAGTAGTATCTCACTGGGCTGCGATCGTCAGCATTTGCGAGGCAGTCTCCAGAATGTCTCGAAACATTTGCAACATGGTACAATGCGGGCAGCGGTCGGAAACAAAATAATGTCTACAGATCAATACAGTTTTCCAAGCCATGGACACAAAAAATACACTGCTTTTTTAAAAACTGGACAAAATGCTCACAGGTCACTTCTCACTTGGCTGCAAACTCTCAAAATTCAATAAGACTGCAACAAAAAAAATCCACTTTTTTTTGTTTTTTTAAGTTTTTAGAAGCAAACAGCTCTCCAACAGATGCAGCCCAGTGATGCACCCTTTGGAGCCATGATAGAGCACAATCATCCTATGTCAAACATACAAATACAGCCATTCCTGCACTCTACCATGAAACCCAAAACAGTCATGGAAACACTAAAGAAAGCTGGTAAAAAACCTCTAACACATGACAAATCCATTGTTACAGAATCTTATGTAACAGCATTTTAACTCCTTTTATTCATTTAGCTCCCAAAACATTGTTTCAGTGAAAACTGTTTTATGCTGCAGAGTAGAGTAAAATATTTTATCGTTTTAGGTCTGAGAAATTCTGTGCTCTGGGTTTTGTTTGAAGCGTGATTATGGATGGATATTTGTTTTGTGTAGTGCCTAAAGATTCCTGCCCAGACTGTACGATTTCTTTCTGCAGCAGAATCACATCACAACCAACCAAGAAAGATACAAGTCCAACGGAAAGCAAGCTCAAACACTGCTGCTCTTATTAGTAGATTTAGACTCTAAAAAAGAGAAGGATGAGAAAAAGGAGACAGCTGTGGAGATCTTCATGACTAGGAAAAAGACAGCAGCACCGCACGAGTTTTACAGACAATATTTAAAACGTGCAATACAGCCTGATATTTATTATAGGTTGTCTTGGATCACGAAAGAGCTAAATCAAAAGTCCTTATCACACTGAATGACCACAGATTTCTGATTCAAACTCAAAACCAATGATCCTTTCAGAACAAAAGATTTTACTCTGTGACAACAAAAAGTCACAGCATGAAGACAATCTTTGCACCGTGGCAAAGAGAGACTGGAGGCCTTCTCCTGCAGCCTGCAAGAGTCACGTGGTTTCTTCCACAGAATATTTTGTCTCTTAGTCGAGTTATTTTTATCCAATGTGTGGCTGCTCAGATGTCTGTGTGCATTATGAGCAGAAAAACAGCTTCCAGACTTTACTTCTTAAAACTTCACAATGAAAATCAAACATAAAGAAAATGTTTTGGTAAAGGAATAAAAAAAGGTGTTTTTTTTAAAGCAGGAGGATAATTTCTTAGACTCTTTGGATCTTCTGTTGGAGTCTCAGTTTCAGCACATTAAACTTTGAAAGGCCTTCAAGGAACTGCAGAACAGGCACTTTTTTGGATGGACTTCTAAAGTCTCCACAAAATGTAACTGCTTTGAGGTACTAACCTGTATTCTAATCACTCTTCCCTTGAGGAGTTTTGTTTGTGAGGTAGACACAGTCTAAGAATAGCTGCAGGAGAAAAGAAAAAAAAAAGCTGCAAAGTGAAGAAGGTGAGGCAACACGAAAGGCAGAGAGAATGAAGGGGAGTGAAGGGGAAGTTTGAAAAAGACAATAGCTCTGTCAAAGAGTGAAACGAAGTAAGCATCGTCAGTGCAACGTGGCCGTGACTCGGCCTGGCTTGGGACAAAACACAACACTGGGAGCAATCAATCTAAATCAATCTAGTGTTGGTGGGGGGTGGTGTGTGACAGAAGGGGGTGGTATCAGCATGGTGATGGTGTGTACCCTGCCCCGAGGTCACTGCTCTGGTCAAATGTGTGTGTATATGCATTTATCTTTGTGTGTCAATGAGTCAATTGAAGGATGCTGCAGAGGACAGCTTTGTGTGTGACGGAGGGGGCTGAAACAATCAACAAATTCACTGATGGACAGCAGTCTGTACACGAGGAAGCCCACACATAGTAGGAAGTTTATTGTTAGAGATGTCACTTAGAGACATGTTTCAGCAAACCGTCTGAATGAGCTGGAAGAATTACATCCTTATTAGACAATGAAAACTCCATGATTTACGTGCAGTGCTGTGGTTCAGAGGTTATGACACATTTCTACTATGCCCTTTTGTTGATGTTGGTGGAAATATTTTCTTTCAGGGGATTGGGAGTGAGGTTTCATTGTGTTACTAAAGCTAGTTTCTCTCTGGGATATTTGGGCCATCATTTGCCAGGATACGAATAGCTAAAAAACACCGCTCTAGCACTCTAGAATTACAGAAACTAAACTGAGAAGAATTCAAGGTGAGTTCCAGACATCTGTGGTGATTTTGTGACTATTTAGTGAGAAAATTGGTCACACATTTTTTTTAAACATAGATTGAGTTTTAAGGGTTAAACTTCCTGTGAATCATAAGCGAGGACCTGCAACTCAAACACATTTTGAGACATTTTGGAAAGCCCCATCTGATGCCATACGCAAGTTGTTGCCAACAGTTGGAGTCCAGTAAGATACTTAGAGCCCCTGAGGCGGTGGTGTCCAACCCTGGTCCTGGATTGTCACTAACCTGCATGTTTTAGATGTTTTTCTGTTTTGACACACCTGATTTGAATGAACGAGTGATTAACAGGCCTCTGCAGAACCTAAAGGCCTGCTGAAGAGCAGAGAAACATCTCAAACATGCAGGATGGCATCCCCTCCAGGACCAGGATTGGACACCAGTACCCTAAGGGAAAAACAAAATTAAAATAGGTTTCTCAGGTTAACAGAAAAGCATTGCATGCACACAGGAGACATTCTCGTGGGCATGTAATATTATCTGGTGCACACTACATGCAAGAAACTATTTGGTGTGCATCAGATAACCCTCTCTGTACCCTAGTGATGCAAATGATCTTGAACTCAGACGTCTTTAGAGCATGCTTCAGAAGAATGCACAGCCACCTTCCTTTGCAATACTTTCCTGCACACACCAGATTGTTTTTTTTGTGCACATGAGAAACCTATTTTAATTTTTTCCCCCCAGGGTCCTCTTAGAGGCTTTGTAGGTCCTGGCTGTAGAGTTTAGTCACCAGCAATGACTGCAAGATTAAATCTTATAAACATATTTGGCTCCGACACACAACCATGATTCAAAATGCAACAGCTTAAATATAAAGACATCTTTTCCACACGTGGTTAATGAAATCTATCTATCTATCTATCTAGGAAAAACTGAACAACCCTGCTGTTGAAGTGGACACCTGAAACTGAGCGCTGGTAAAAATAACAATGTCGTTTCACATGCTCTAATGCCAGTTGATCAATAGTAATTATCTACCTGTGGACCTGACTAACGGAGCTCCTTTGGCCCCTGGGGGTTTTACTATAGACAGCACACAATCCAGTCCCAGGTAACTCCATAGGACAGACCTTTTAATTGCTTTGTTCACTGCGAGTAATTGAGGGTTGGAGTGTGTTTGCCATGAGGAGTGTGACTTCACTTGGCCTCCGTCTAATTAATCCCGTCACACAAGCCTTCTGCCTTTAATTTTCACTTTGTGCGCGGCATTGTGAGGTGCGAATACAACTGGAAATATAAGTTGGTAACTGTATACGGCATGCTGAGGCAGATGCACTACAAATTCAGCCATATGGATAGACTGAGAAGTGTTTCTGCGTGTGATTTTTTTTTCTCTGTATGTGGAAGAACATATTGCCAGACAGTCGCTTCATCATTTTAGCACAGCAACTGTCCCACTGCTCTGATTTGCTCTCATTACACACTAGACCCAAATCAGATACACGGAACTGTATCAATATGGATTCATTAGCATACTGATTCATCAGCTGGTTAATTAGACAAATTTCCTATAGACTGATTATGCCTCCTGGACCTCTTGGTGTGAAGACATATAGAGTGCATTAGTAATATAATTATTCACTCATACAAGGCAAGGTATGACTTTTTTTTATCTAGTATTGTTCAAGTAAAGACAACATGATAAAAATCATGCGAAAGTCTAAAATTTGTAAAAGGAAGAAAAATAAATCATTGCATCACAATATGAAGTTTGGTTTAATGTATAAAAAACATAAGTAAGCACTGATAATTTTCCAACTATGCAGCTCCAAAACAATTATCTTAGGAGTGTTTATCTCTGGTCTGAGGCCGATACGATGCATATCTCGACACGATGCTAACAGTCAGATTTATTAAAGATATATGATCAGCAAAAACTTAACATGATAGGATTCAGCCTGATTACAATATGATGCAAGTCAATAAAGCTTGATTCAACACACTGAGATTTGTTGCAATACAATACAACAAAACAAAAGAATGATTATTAAACTTCCAGCAGCAGATGTGTTTGAGTGCACAACAAAATGCATTTTCTAAATTATAAATAATGAAGTATAAGTTAACCAGCTAAACATGATCAGGGTGAAGCACAGTTTCAGTGTTTGTTGCTGTTCACACCGGCGTCGCTGCAGGTCCTGAACAATACGCATCACTAATGAGAAAGAAAAACTACCAAAGAGCAGCAGAAGAAGAGTCAAACACCAAAGGACTATCAACACAGGAACAGTTTTTCTGAATATGCAAAAGTTTTTTTATTATTTCAGTTTTCCTTCTACCCAAAAATATCTAAGGAGCTCCAAAAATGTACTTTTTGAAAATGGCTTCCAGAGTAAAAAAAATCTTGAAACAACAGATTTGTGTTAAAATGCAGTCTTTTGAAACTGATGACGTCATGGCCCCACCTCTTATCTAACTTACGGACCGAGGGTGTCCTGTTTCCGTTTCACTCCCAGTGTGCAACCTTTTTGCTCACGCTCTTCGTCTTGATTTTTTTTTTATTTTTGGTGTGTTTTCTTACCAGAGTTACTGTAGCGTTTTGGGTCACCTTCAGCGTTTTTGTGTAAATGAAGATACTAGAAATGGTGCCTTGATTGCAAGTGTTATTTTTAGAAACGATAAATAAAGACTGTTTTGGAAAAATTGTGTTTCCAAGTCCTCGGAGAAGAATTTACAGGAGATTCATTCTTTTTACACAAACTTTAACTGCACTTTATTAGCTTTTCTGCTATTTTTTAATTTAAAATATGTGAAAACAAACCTGCTTGCATCCTTTTAATCTGATATTTAAATGGATTGGATTTTCAGTGCAAAAATGTATCAAACCGATTCATCTACATTTAATTCTGAAGCTGTATTGGTACATGGCTGCTCTGCTAATCTAACTGTGTTGTGCACACATAGTTGGAAATGTCTAATTCTAATCAAGTAGTTTGCATTGTGTAGAACAGAGACAAGGAAGTTTTAGAAGCGCTTTTAACTAAAAAGAAAATTTGTCTTGGTTGAGGAAAGGTAACCGTAAAAGCAGCTGTAAGGAAGTGGGCTTAAAATTACTAAAAAAAAAAAAAGACAAAGATGTCTTCTGTGCAAACTAAAGATGTGTTATCTGCCTATTTTCTTCTCTAGTCTCTATTTTCTAATTCTGGTATATATTCTTGGTTTTAGATCTGAAGTACTGAGTGAGGATCTATTAGGTAAGTGTGCAAATCTTGTGATTGTGGGTTGTTTTATTGTTTCCTTTGTGGCAAAAAACACAATTTGAGGGTGCCACTGTCTACTATACAATACATACATGCCATTTATATGCATTGTAAATATTTCAAATAACTTCTTATGCTGTTAAGATAAAAAGACACCAGGTAGGGTATCATCTGCAGTACATAACATTTAATAAGAAAAGAAAATCAGTAACCTAATGAATAAGATGTACGATGTTATGAAAGTGTATACATGATTAAAATATATTGTTGCCGCACAGCAATGCAGGTAAATAAAATCTAAAACTGTTTAAAAAAAGGTTAATGTTGGTGTGAAGAAAGGACAGTATATGTAGATTTAAGCTTTACTTGGATTGTGAAATTTTTTAAATCTGAGAAACAAAACTGGACAAATGTAAATTAATGGAAAAAAAAAAAAAACTAAATTACCCAAACACCATTTAACTAAGCTCCCACTGTGATTTTATTCTCTTTTCTAACCTGTGAAATAACCGTAATATGCAGAGTTATCACCTGATCCTCTCTCTGTGCTTTTGGCCTCTGCCTGTCCTGAAAAAAAACAAAACAAAACAAAACAAAAAACCCACACTTGCAGCAGTGAGGATAAAGTGGGTGCTGCCGCGAGGTGTGATGGGTGCAGGAGCTGGCACCGCCACGTTTGGGTGGCCGTGCAACAGTATCTGCAGGCTGCCATCCTTCTGTTCGCAGAGCATCTGAAGAAAGCAAACTGCACTGTTGCTCACACTCCCCGATCCCGTTGTTGTCATTGGCCGGCAGCCACCAATAGTGAGCCAACTGAGTTAACAGACACTTCCGCTCAGCACATAAGGAACCATCTGTTTTAAAAGCCAGGAAGAAATAAATAAAAGCCCTCTTTCTCTCTCTGTTGCTTCCCCTCGGCCCCACTTACTCTTTCAGGTCTTCAATATAGAGCTCCACTATTATCCTGCACCTCTCTCGTCATCATTTGCAATCTACAGCTAGCCAGCGAAATTACTGCTGTGACTACACTCAATCTCTACTAGGCTTTATTGGCTTCTCAAATTGTGTCAAAATGAAAAAGTAACCAATTTCTTATTTCAGAAAACTATTTTAAGTCATCAGTTTTTCCTGGTAAATAATAAAATTGTTGATTTGTTTTCTGCTTTGACTACCAGCTCATAATGCATCATCAAATGTACCACTGCAGCAGTTATCACACACACACACACACACACACACACACACAGCTCGTTTGTAATTTATTGGACATTAGCAAGGTCAGATCATATTGAAGCCTGATGTTTGTGACATCTTGAAAATCACGCCTGTGCGCCCGTCTTCTTGGCTGCACGGAGCTCCTCAGACGTGCCAGCTTGTAGCTAAATAAATATTGGCGGAGGGACATTTGAAAAAACATATTGTCCTGGCTCAGCACTAGCTCCCCCTGCCCTCTGTTGCCAAAACAAGACAACGGGGGTCCAGAGCAGAATGTCTTCTCACATGAGCGGTTTGGTACCGGTCAGCTTGCAGCAGCGGCCTGCTCTTGCAGCCTTTGTGTCTGTGCCTACAGGCCTCTGACAGTAATGTATTTACTCAGCTCTTCGTCGTGCGGCTCATGCAGGGGATCCTGGAAGCGTGCCATTTGCACTAACACTCCACGCCTTTGTTTCTCCTGTGGCTTACAAGAAGAAGGGTGTGCTTGTTGCTGTGTGTTTTGCAGGTTTTGTGATAGCCAGAGATATCTTTGTCACTCCTATTTATGACTTGTTTCGAGGTTTGGCCTTAAATATGACTGTTTACAACAGGAGGGTTTATTTTTCCTTCTGACAAATATTGTTGACATTTATTTTCTTTTTTTGTACAGACGGGGATAAATTTGTTGGTACCCTTACGGCTCATTGAGACAATACTTTGTTTCTTGTGAAACGTGATCCAGTTAAAAGCAGTTGTCTAAAGCAGATCTGCATGCCTTTGGTATGGGATCGACCGTAACTACTATCTCAGGAGCCTTCAAGCTTTTCATCAGACATTCAGCCTGTTTAAAGGGAACAAACAAGCCACCAGTAGTTTGGTGTTGTTGTCTGTACCGCACTGAACACGGAGCAGAGAAAGCAAAGGATAGAGCTGTCTAAGCTCAGAAAGAAGATTATAGGTATCCATGTTGAAAGTAAAGGTTACAAAACCATCTCCAAGCAGCTTCACGTCCCTCTGACCACAGCTCCAATGTTTTTTAAAAAAAAGTATAAGATTCATGTGACTGTAGACAACCTCCCAGGATGTGGACGCAAGAGGAAATGCAACCGTCAGCTTCTGATCGCAGCATCCATCATATTTGTGAATTGTAATGGGCTCCATGGAAGAAGACCTAGGAGGGCCCTGCAGTTGGCTGAAAAACACAAAAAAGTGGGAGACAACAGGTTGATAAGCTCCAAAGTTTCTGGATCTGATGAGAGAAAACTGGAGCTTTTTTGACTTCAGTTTGTGGAAGAGTGACAACAAATGTATCCACACCTGTACTTTCTGTACTTTTGTGGTAGTTTGAAGCCAATGGATTACAACATCCTGTCCAGTAATCATATTTCTGTTTAGCATCTTTAGATGACAGCTTGATTAACCTATAAATCATGTTCTGTTTGTGCACACCTCTTTTAAAGCACTTTGAACTGCCTTGATGCTGAAAAGTGAATATAAATAAATTTGACTTGATTTCTTTTATCCAAGCTTTTCCTCTTTTGTGCAGGAAAACCCATTAACTTTGAAAAAATATATTTCTAAAACATTATATTACCACCTGCATTCGATTTAACCAGCAAATACTTCATGACTTTCTCGTTCTCCAAGAAATTAAGGTGTATTGTAACAGGTGCATTATTTAGTAGATTTGACATGGCTGCCACATATTCGCAGAGAAAGAATTAATACGCCCGTGGAAAGGAAAGCAAGAAGAAGAAAATCTACTGAAAGTAATTAATTATTAGAGCCTATTTCTAGTCTTAAGCCTATTTAAAGGGCATTAGGTATTATGAATGTGAGGTGGTCTAAATTTACCCCTGTAATATCTGTCTTCATCTGGCTACATTAGTATACTTTTCTTGGCTTTTTGCTTCTGCTTTAAATCTCCAAAATCCAACCTTTTCTTTTTTTTTCATTATAAATTTTCCTTTTGCATCTTGATGTCACACGCATCTTTTTTTGTCTTATCGCGAACAATCACACACCAGTTTACAGGTGTATTGTTCACAGTCCCACATCTATAATAGAAAATTGTGAGGATCTGGGTTTTGGTTCCGCCCTCTGGGCGGCGCCACTAATTATTGTTCCACAGGTGTTCCTCATACCACTGATGAGACCAGCCAGGATTTAAGCAGCAGGCGGTGATAAGACCTTCGCTGGAGCATCGAACCTACTGGGTTAGATTCTCCGCCTCAGCGTCTAACCTGAACTCT
>NC_051445.1:3237371-3283875 GCF_001649575.2 Kryptolebias marmoratus
AACAAAGAGACATTATAACCACTTCCTTGTTGCCGTGTGGATCAAGACCTGTACCCGAGACTCACCTAGCTCTCCTTCTCTTGCAGACCACTCCGGACACCGCCCACTGTATATAGTCTCACCCTGTAAATAAATTCACTTACCTTTACTTCCATCTCCATGTTTTGGTCTTGGTTTCGCTCTTCTGGACAGTACCTCCCGAGTTATGACAAAAATAAACCTGACTGTTTGCCAAGCGAGTGAAAGTAGGTGATTTGACAAAATGAATTATGTATATCCTAAAGAGAACTCATTTGGGAATTAAGGAGGATAAGTAGTGGCCCTTTTCGTGCCTGTTAGGGACCCTCTAGGAGCAACGCTGGCTGCATTAGGGAGAGCTAATGGGCACCAGGAGGGGGTGAAGAGGGTGGTGGTTTGGGGTGGGGTTGGGTCCTTTTGCTGCACAAGGTCTCTGGGCCCTGGTGACAGATGGTTGGCCGCCTCTCTGGGTGGCTGAGGTCTGTCGTGAGGCTGATCTGCGGCGTTGACAGCATTGCAGAGATCAAACGACATTGTGGAAGGTGAAGAGACGCGTGGAGTGCCAGAACGGGTCTGGAGGAACAGCTACAGATCGGTTGGGGAATTTCAGAGGTGCAGCCTGAAACCTGCAAAATCTAAAATATTACTAATGTCATGAAAACCCTGGCTTTAAATGATCAGCTAAAATAAATGAGTCTCCTCTGTACTTCAGTCTTAGGAAAATAACTTAAATCAAGTGTTTGATACTCAGAAAAAAGTATGAAATCAAGCATTAAACAGGTTCTACTGAACTATAACAAACAATGCAGTTTGAAAAAGTTTACTCAAGTCGTTTTCCAGATAAATTGATATTCAATTCCCAAATGAGGGTCCACACTCAATGTAAACAAAGCTCCACCAAAAACAATGTGGAAGGTTGAGTCACATGATTGACCTACATTAGGCTGGCTGAGGTCTGTGAAGGTAAACAAATATGTCAGAATTGGACAAGTGTAGAATCTCTGAGATGTTGAAGTGGAAATATGAGTGAATTGTCGCTAACAGCAAAAGAAAATAGGGAAAAACAGTAAGGCAGCTTTCAAGAATAAATGCTGGGGATCAAATAAGGCGATGGAACATCATAAAGACGGAGCTTCTTCTAGACCAGCAATTTTACCATTTTAACCAAACTTATCTTTTTATCTGCGTACTTTACCCAACAAATCTGAGCCTAAACCAAACTTCTGCATCCCAAACGGCTCCTTCAAGGTTGTTAACGTTGTTGACCTACTTTCAGTCACCTTGGCTGTATTTTGCTTAGAAATGTTTAATTTAAAGTCACATGAACTGTCGAAATGAGAAAAATAATGTGTGGTTTTTGTTTATTACAGTAAGAATAATTTCGTACCTGGTCTTTATGAATTTGCAATGAGTATCTTTAACTAGAGGAAGGGTTTTCCAAATCCTTCCAAGAAAAAAAAAATTGAACACTAATGATTTTTCACAGCAGACATATTGCAGTCATTCAATAACATATTTTCCCAGCATGACTGCAAACAGTAAAATTATTACAACAGCAAGCTGCTGATAGCATCTTACCAGCACTATTTGATGTAAAAAAAATGTAAAAAAAAACAAGCAAAGCAAGGTTCAAATTGAAGAAAAAAAAAATCATTTCACAGACTGAATAACACGAGGGGACAATAATTAATTTCTTTCAAGGCAAAACCACTAGTTACTGTGTTTTTGTTTAAAACAAATCAGTAAATGGCTTAACTATGTTGCACTTAATAGATGTTTGTTCAAACTGTTTTCTTTCTCTAAAGTCATAGAAATGAGGAAGTAATATGTGTCTGCTTCACCTAAAACGAGTACAAGTGTAAAACTTATTTCAATTTAAAGGCTATGCACCAGTAATAATGTGAGTAATATCATATTTGCTACACAGTAAATACAATGAAAGTTAAAGATGTCGTTGATTACATTGTTATATCTCTATGTGAGAGTTTTGTTTTGCTTTGTTAGTCGGGTGTAAAAACATTCAGACAATCATGGACCTTAAATCTGTTTCTGTGAGTCTCAGAGAAGCTAAAGAGTTCTTGAAGCTCCAATGCCCTGCGGGTCCACAAGACCCAGCCCATCAGGCGATTAGCCCGTCTTACATTCCCGGTGATCGGATTAGACGATTCCCACAGTCTAGTCTGAAACTACTCCCGACCCGCAGCTCCGGAGAGCATCTCAATATCCAATTTCACAGCTTTCTAAACCTGGATCATAGAGGCTATTTATTACTGTCACAGTCTTTGTGTCAAGGAGAGGGGGGCAGCTTTTCTGTTTCATCTGCTCCGATGCAGCGTGAAGATAAACAAGACAAGCCACTGATGATGCCTTAAACTTTCCAAAATCACAGGCTTCCTGTAATAAACTGGACTGAAACTGTGTCTGTATTTAGCTGTTTCTCTGAGAGTTTCAACCAGAACAACAGTGGTCTGTGAGCAGCAAAAAAAAAGAGAAAAAACACAATTTATAAGCCCTCTGAAGAAAAAAGGAATATGTCTGAAGGTTTTTTTTTTTTTATTATTACACCTGCAAATTGTGTTGAGACAAAGATTTGCCCAAAATAGAGCCTTCTAGATTATAAAAACCAAGGCAGTCTTAAACTGGACCAGCAGCAGTAATAGGCCTTCCATTATAGAGGCTTTATAATTTCCCTGCTTTTTCCTCTTTAGAACCTGTGTTGTTCCTCTGAATTACCTCTGAATGATTTATGCTCACTGGTCTGGCCTCTGATAGACCCTGGCAACATAGACAAAAACACACTCAGGGGCTTTTTGGTGTGTAAACACGCTGCTTAAAAAGCCAACTTGTTTCAAACAGTCAAACACATTTACTGCAACGGGGGCCACTCGGTGTCATTTCGCTTGTCAAACACCGCAGTGTCACAGCCAATCAGGGGACACCGTGGGCAACACAAGCCATTTAACCCAAGCAAACACTGTGTGTCACAAAACCCGAGGATGACTTAAGAGCCTGAACAAACACTGGCAAGAGCCATCGGGCACGAATCAAGGCAGCCTGGCTGAGGACAAGTCACTCTCGTAATGGGTTTGTGATGACTCAAGATCGAGTGGCCATCTGTTTGTTACAGTGGGGGAGGACCACAATTCACAGCACTTATACGCTGAATATTAGCTGGTCGTGCAGCAGAGGAGGGAAGAATTTGGCCCGTGGCACAGGATGTAAAGCATATGTCCATAAATGGTAAATATGTTGAAAGCCGAGGCCCTGATTTCCTGAGCGGGGGCCAGATAACAGGATTTGCATGGTGATTTTCAGACTCGGCGACAGAACGCCTTTAAGAGGTGCAAGACTAGTAATCCTGCGAGCGACCTTCAGACTCTTCACTTCACAGAGATGAAAAGGCCTTCAGAAACTTCCAGCCAACATAGAAATCTCACCACATATTTAAAGCGCCGAGGTATTTGCATGAGATTTCAATGATGGGAGTTTGAATATAAACCACAGTCATTTGTGTCCAGTCAGTAACCGTGAAGTTCATTTGAACAACAGAAGTCAAACCACAGACAGCCTCCGAGGCAAACAGTGCAAAGTCTTAGACTAAAGACCTGCATTTATCTGCAGAGGAACTGACTCAGCAACAACTAAACCTCTGCTTAATAAGGAATAATGCAACTAAAAATACATAAAAACAGATTTAATTGCAGCAAATATTGTTCATCTGGAACAATTTATACATTTATTGAATGCTTTCATTAAATCTTTGTAATTTTTTTATGTTGATAAAATAGATTTAGAATAAAAAATCTGACAGTAAAAGCATTTTAAAAGGTGTTGAGAGGCTGGAAATAAATATAATACAAGTGCAAAAATGTATATGTTGATGCATGTGGGTTTTAAACAGCTTCACTTTAGACATCATTTGTGGTTTCAGATTCTTAAAAATCATTAAATAATTATTCTAAAGGCCTTTTTAATGTATTAACTGTAACAAAATTGGTGAATAAAATTCTGCATATTCTGAGACTGAGTAATAAATCAAATTCTGTGTTTTTTAAATAAGTGTTTAAATGTAAATTTTCAGTGCAACTTCACAGGACCTAAAAAGTACACAATATTGTGTAAATGTGTGTCATTTTTCACCTGTTATTGAATCTGTTTTATTGTAGTTCCACACAGAAAACTTGCATCAAACTTATCATTCATCATATTGAAAGCTGTTCTGCTGATTGTAGCTTTGTAGATGTCAGATTAGATGTTGTTAAATATCCTCAGGGAAGCAATCGGGTGTTTAAAGTTAAGGGCAATTCCCTCCACTACAGACAATCAATAAATAAGTCTAAGAGGAGGGACTGTAATGGGGTCTGCTTGGAACCCGCTCTGACAAATTAAGGCAAGTAGTGTTTTTTCATTACTTACACATCCGTTTTCATTTTTCCCATCAGTGGAAGCAATTAAACAATGCTTCCTTAAATTAGTCATTGATTTTTAGCAATAGTGACACTTTCTAAAAGGAAATAATAACTTTAAGGGATTTTCTTTTTCCTTTCACTGCCAGTTGTGGACGACCACCAGAAACAAAAAGACTGAAACAATTCACCTACATGAAAAAGGGCTGTCTCAAATTGGGCATTGATTTTTCCCCCAGGTGTCATTTAGGTTAAATGCTTCGTGGTTTTGCTCCTGACCAAGTTGGAAATTGGCAAGAGTCTGTAATCTGTTAGTCGCCGCGCTCACATTTGAGTTTTGTCTATATGTAAATAATTATTTTAACAAAAAAACAAATGATAAGCCAGTAAAAATCTCAGTCAAAGAGGATTTATAGCTCTTATGAAAGAAATACAAATGCCAAAACAAAGAGAGCAACCTTTTATGTGATGATTAGTAACATGAAGTGGAGATAATTTTTTTTTTTTTAACTATTTTATTACAGAACATTTCCATTGCCAATCCCATCCCACACACATTAGCCTCAAAGAACATAATTCAGACAGACCAGACTCGTTTTGTTGCAGAATTTAAATTAAAAAAAAAAAAAACCAACAAAACAAACAAACACAATAACAACAACAAAAAGAAAACAGAATAGCAGGTCAAAACTGCCGACATTTTTTCTTTTTTACGATTTTCTTTAATCTCGAGACTAGAAAGTTAAAACTTACAAATTGAAGCAGCAAAAAAATGTGCATTTTTTCTGATTACGCAAAAAAAAAAAACATATGAGTTTGTTTCATTTCACCACATTATAAATCTCTAAATAGCTCCTCTTTTTGTTTAAAAGAAAATAATAATAATAATAATAATGACAAAGCAACATTTTTTCTTTTTTCAACCAAAATTTACAACTTATGCTCACCAGGGACAGAACAGAAAAATGTAAAAAAATAAAATAAAATTAATTTATGCTAATAAAATCAACTGGTTTTCACCTTTTTTCCCCCCTATTTTGCGATGCAAATGTTTTCCAGGATCGATTCATTTTAACTGTACATAAATTTCACCCGTTACTCATGGGAGAAATGAAGATCTGAAAGACAAACGGACGACTGCTCCTCAGATTCTTTTCAAAGTGCTGCTTTTTACTTTACAGCAACCTGTGGCTTCGCTGCTTCTCCTAAACGAAGGGCCGTTTCACACAAGTCTGTGTTTCTTCTGTACAAATCCAGTGCACGTCCTCACCGATCCACAAGGTTTTTTATTTTTTTTAAGTTGATGAGGGAATGATCCGGTGGAGCTTACAGCGAAAACACCTACGAGATGAGATCTACAGTTTGACGGGCTGAGGGTCAGAGACTGATGGGCAGATGTGCCGTCCAGCCTGGAGGCGAGGCAGTTCTCACCGATGCGGCTAAAAGTCACATTACTTCTCCAAGTCTATTATCGTGTCTCTTTAACATAAAAAGAATCGTTACTTTTCCAGTTTGTGTGAGGAAAAAAATGAAAAGCTTCATCCTCCGATTAGCTTCACATGTGAAAACGAGACCATTTTTTTTTTTTTTGCAGGAGATCATAATTTTAAGAATTTAACCTTTAGTGGCCGTAAATTAGCCACCGAGTCCAGTTTCAGCGGGACGACACATGCTCAAAATAAGAATAATATAAAAAAAGATAAACATAATAATTTCCACATTATTGTACAAACATAAACAATGATTAAAAAGCCAACCCCTTGGATCCTGGCAGGTCACCACCGTGCTGTTCCTGTCCATAAAGTGCACACTCTGGACGTCGGAAAGACAAAACAGAGGACGTGTGTGTGTTAATGCTGGACAGATAAGAGGGAAGTGCCACTGTGTGTGTGTGTGTGTTTTTCCCAGTCTTTTTCCCAGAGCGACTGTGAATCAGAGGACATGACATGGAGGAGGTGGGGCAGCGTGGTACAGTGAAGGTGTGTGTGTGTGTGTGTGTGGAGCTGACGTTAATAAACGTAGCCCTCACTGTAGGGATGCGGTTGGCAGTAGGGCCCCTCCTGCACGTAGGCCATGTTCTCATCAAAGTGCGACAGCGGCACCGTGTCCTCCTCGTTGATCTGCCGCTCCATGTCCGTTTTCAGCACCGGCCGCTGATTGTCGGGGAACGCCATGGAGAACAACGCCTCGGGGTCGCACACGAACTTGTAAACATATCTCTCACCGGCCACCTGGCAAAGGACAAACATGTTTTAGTTTATTTCTTTATTTTATTTTTTACATTTAAGATTATAGCTTCAACCCCAATTCCGAAATTGTTAGAACATTGTGTAAAATGTAAAAAAAAAAAACTGAATGTACTGATGAGTCCAAATTTAAAAATGTTTAAACTAAGAAACTGTACCATTTTTTAAGGAAAAATAAGGTAATTTTGGTTTTGATGGCAGGAACACATCTAAAAAATGGGACAGGGGAAACAAGAGGCAGTAAAAATAAGTGGAAACAGGTCAATTAGAGGAATGGGTATAAAAAAAAAAGAGTGTTTTACAGAGGCCAAATCTTTCTAAAGTAAAAATGGGCACAGGGTTCAACAGTCTGTGAAAACTGTGTCTAAAAATATGGGCACAATTTTAGAATAATGTTCCTCATTGTAAAATTGGGAAAACTGTAAATATCCCATCATCTACAGTTAGTAATATCATCAAAAGAGTTAAAGAATCAGGAAAAATCTCTGAGCTCAAAAGACAAGTTTGAAAGTCATTAATGAATTTTGGATGTTGGTGATGAGGTTCTGGTTCTGGTTCTGCTCAGGAACACTGTCTGTAAACACAGTTCACCGTGCCGTCCACAAATGCTGCTTAAAGCTCTATCAGGCAAAGAAGAAGCCAGATGTGAACAGATGTGTCTCCTCTGGACCAAAGAGGAGAACTGTTCTGAGGTCAGCCTGCCTCTCTGATGGTATGGGGGTGCATTAGCGCCTCTGGCATTTGCAGCTTACACATCTGGAAAGGCTCCATCAATAAAGAAAAGTATCTCCAGGTCTTCGAACAACATCTGCTCCCACCAAGATGACAACTTTTTCAGTGAAGGACTTTTATATATGAGCGAGACAATGCTAAACCTCAAACAGCATGGCTTCGTAGTAGAAGAGTGCCAGTGTTCAACTGGCCTCTCCGCAGTCCAAACCTCTAACCAACTGAAAACATCTGGAGCATCATGAAATAAAAACTATGACAAAACCTCAGTTCCTAGATGTTTACAGGCTGTTGTCTTAGTTGCGTTAAAAGCCCCGCTGTCCTCACTCAGACCCCATCTACACCTCACTGTGTCCTTTTATATACTTCCCTTCATCCACACATTCAAACAAAACATAAATAAATCCTGAAATACCCAAGTCAACCCTCTACTACTTGACTCTTTTATTACACAATCAAGGTTTGATGTTGACACAATCAGGATAAAAGAGGACCAACAGCTCTATATTTCTATAGGGCTCAAAGATCACTATGGGCATGTGCAAAAGGTGTTACATCATAGTTTCTGAAAAGCTCAGCATCTCCTGCCAAAAGAACAATTTCTCCACTTTGGAAATCATTTTTAAACATATCAGTTTTTTTTCCCCACCAAAAGTCCATTTGAGTGTAGATGAGAGGTGCAAACCCAGCAAATTTCCATGTCTAAAAATATCCATAATTATTTTTATTTGGGCATTTAAATATCTTCATCTTACTGTAGGAAGAAAATCCATCACTTACTGTAAAAAACCTGAGGAATGGGAGTCAGAACATTCATCAGCCTACTTAAAGTAGTGCTTGTCTTGTTTTAGAGTTCCAAGCAAAGTAAAAATGGTTCTGGATTCATAGCAGGTAATCTTTCCTTTAAAATAATACATATATAAACATTCCATGTAATCGATTTTTACCTTTTGCATGATTCCCTTCTCATAGTAGTAGCGCAGCGACCTGCTGAGTTTGTCATAATTCATCGCTGGCCGATTCTTTTGTATCCCCCATCGACGCGCCACCTTAGTTGGACACAAAAACACAACATGTGGTCGGTCAACGTGAAAACAATCATAAACAGCTGAGAGGATTTTCCAGCAAGAAACATTGTGGCAGCTGAAATGTTAAACAAACTTATTAATCGATAGTTCCTAATACCAGTAATTAGACTGTGTCCAGGCTGAGCAGACCTGAGCAGGGATGTGTTCATTAGGAGGCTGTCAACACACGCAGCAGAGGAGGCAGCAGATGTTGCAGCACCTGTCTCACAGACCACCCACCATCCGGGCTTGCAGTCCAAGCCCACAACCCCTCAGCCCTGCCTTCTTCGATCTGATGTTCAGCTCCCCCCCCCCAAAATGATTCTTTCTGCAAACCGTTTTTTGTTTTGTGTTTTTTGTCCGTGTGGTATGCAACACCTGCCTGCTGCAAACGCAGGAGTTAGCTAACATTTGTGTCCTGCATCAGCCGATGGCATGAATGGACCCCCTGTTAGCCACAGCTGGCCTGCAGCTCGAGGCACCGTAAGGCTCCATGGACCACTGCCACCTCCTCGTCTGTCTCCTCCTTCCTGCACTCCCACCCCCTGAAAGACCCCCCCCCCAACACACACACACACAACAGTATTTGAGCCACGCTGTGTGTGAAGTCGCGTACACAATCCCAGACTGTTCCCAGCTGAAAAGGCCCAACATGAGTTACATTTTTAAGATCATGTCCTGTGAAATAAAATACAACAACGTCAGATGTTGCTTTGAAATCCTCATTTTTAACCCAACATTATAATAAACTACATATTTACGCTTTAGCAGACAAAAATCTAAACATCTAGCTCAGTAATCAGTTAAACGCTGATGGATTTAAATAATTAAAATGCCCAATTGTTAAAGATTTTTTTGTGCATGAACAAAACATTAAAATGCACTGTGCGATGTTTAAAGTTAATTTTAGAAATCTTTATTAAAAATGTGAGCAACATAAGAGTATTAAACTTTGATGAAGATAATTTATATGGTTCTGTTTTTCTTAATAAAATGTAAATAAATACAAAACAAAAAGAGCAGGCCCACAGCCAAGAAGTTTATGAGTAGTCATCAATACTTTTAAAATCAGGCAGTTTAAAGCACTATTTCCAAAACTTGAGTACTTTTCACACCATGAAAATAAAACAAAAACAATAAATTTCAAGCAATTTCAGCAGCTGTGCAATTCCTGAGACTTTCTTTGCAGAATCTAAATTTGTTCTTTTTAAAAAATATATTATTGATTATTAAATATATATTTATGGTTATATTTTTTAAGCAGAGCCGTTTCTGAGTGGTGGGCGGAGCTTAAATTAGGCCATTAGAGGTGACCAATCAAATGAAAGAAGACAGCCAAAGTGTTTAAATTCAAGTAAAGTCAAACAGCCTTGCTCCCTGTCAGTTTTATTTAAGGATATGAAAAAACAAAAACACAAGAGCTATGACCAGTAAAAAGTCTTAGAATAAAAAAAATACAGGTGTGTTTTTGAACGTGACATGTAGGAGCCTCTCACCTCCTCTGGCTCGATGAGTTTGAACTCCATGCCGCGGCCGGTCCAGGCGATGAAGTGGGAGTTGGACGGGTCGTCCAGCAGAGCCACCAGGAACTGCCAGAGCTGCAGCGAGCCTCTGCGCTGGTACGACGGGCCCTCGCGGTACAGCCCGGCCTCCTGCTTGATGTCACCTTTACAACGTGAAACGAACAGTTCATGTGTGAGAGCTGAAAATGACGGCACTTTTTATTTTTTATTTTTCCAGGGCTGGGCTCACCTTCAATCTTTTCAGGTACCACGCAGGTATCGTCGTAGAAATGCCTCGCCACTTTGTCAAACATGCAACCTGCAGAAAACAAGACACATACGGATCATTTGATGTAAAATTCAGCAAAAAACAACATCACAACGTCCACATGTGCCATCAATGATACCTTCAGTCCTGTTAGCGTGAGCCAGATAGCCATCTTGTCGTAAGTAGACAGAATGGCAGCTAGGCACTTCAGCTGAAAACCAGGCAAGAATGAGAGTGGGTGTTAAAAGGCCCAAAGGCGGCATTAAGATTACTATCTCAGGTATCTGAGAGCATTCAAAGCCTGTTCACTCAATGCACCAGTGGCTCTGATTAAAGAAAATGTCCTCCAGCTACGGCTTTGCGATGGCTCGCAGCCACAGGCGAGCGCACTGTATCACACTGCTAATACTCGCCCGGAGCGTCTGCACGCTGAAGACACAGGCTGACATGATGTAAGTTTTTCATAATGCAAGATGAAGCTGTTACACTTTGGTTTTAAATACAAAAACTGAATTAAAACAATAGGTGTTAGCTTTTTTCCTCAGATTATTGTGCAATGACGGCACGTTACTTAATGCTAAGCTAAGCTAATGTGTTGCACAATGTGAATATGCTCATTTTTAATTATCTAGTTGAATGTATTTAGTTCCTAATACTATTTTGGTGCAGAAGAAGATGTGAATTAAAATTAAAGTCTAAATAGTGTTTCCAGACTAAGCCTCATGAAGCAAAAACTCAATTCTGCTTCTAAACCTGATAGTATCTGTTCTGTTTTTTATTATTATTGCAGCTGAGGCTTATGGGTAAACTTCAAAATAACATGAAGCATCTCCTTGAACTGGTTCATAGTTTGGTCTTTACTCCTCACAGAACTTCCTTCAGTCCTTCACAATAAGAGTCTCGAACAATAAACAGAGTGTTGACGATAAAATATCTTACAGTATTATTATTGCTCTCTGGTTAAACTCAGACTGGAGCGTAAATTACTAGGACTTTGGAGAAGGCTGTAAGTCACAGTGCTTGTGCCAAAAGAGTAAAAATATTTATTAAAACTGACTCTGAAGGATAACACTAAAAACATTTGGATGATCTGAAGTCTTTGCACCAAATATGGTATTTTTATTTCTTTTCAAATCTTTATTTCAGCCATTTTTATATTATTCTTGAAACATAATTTCTTTTTCAACATTTATGCTAATTTTCAGAAATGAAGGCAGCTGATGGCTGATATAAAACAGATTTTCTTTTTCATTTATGGCCAAAGTGTGTTTTTTTATTCAACAAAACCTAACAAATTATTTAACCTAAATAAAGGTATATTAAACAGCCCTTAGAAGAACTTGTACACGTAAATATAACATAAAACAAAAATTCACACTTTAAAAAACTAAACTGTGGGCGGCAGTGAGCATTTTCCTTCTTTGTAAATAAGTGGCAAAAATGGCAGATCTCTGAGTTTTGTAAAGTTGCAAATATAGTCAGATTAAAATTAGTCAATGGATTATTCAGTCCATCTCTAATATTTACAACATTTTCTGTCTGTTATTTAACTTATCTACGTCCCTCACGATTCTATTTTACAACACTTTCTTTCTGTTTTTTATTTTTTTGAGAATGTCCAAACCTTCAAGAACCCTGATAAGATGCTATGATCAAAACCGACCAAATAGGTTACAAAGTGAATATTCAATAAACACACAGAGACCCTTCATTAAGGCCCATAAACATTTCTCTGAGCTCCATCAAAGTAATGGGCTGGTAGAGGAAATTGCTGCTAATGAAATTACCACTCCCCTCCCATCCTCTCCAACGGGCCTGCTCCAGTCAACACGCTCAACAATAAATGCTAATAAATTCACTCTCATGCTCCATCTTGCAAGTATTGTACAACACAGTACAACAGCACTGACAACACTGGAGAGACCTTCTTACACTTGAATGGTACTTCTTCTACCCAATCTTTTATTTACTCTATTCACTGAGGTTTGCAGAGATCATTAGTAACTTGATTGTTGTTAGGAGCAAAAATGCTGACAGTTCACTGGTTTTAGCTTCAAAAAGATGTTTTTTTTTTTCTCATGTCTGTATCATTGGCAAGACACTTCCTTTTTATTTTTTCATTGTTTGGAGAACTTCATTGATTAAAAAAAAGATTTTGTGCCGATAATGGCCCAGCCGCAACCTAGTAGCTTCTTAGGAAGTGTTTGTCGAGAGCAAAAGGATGTCTTTGCGCTGAAGCCCATGTGTTTCTTCTGGCATTATCCAGTGGTGTTAATTGGCATTTAGAAGCCACGGAGTTGTGAAACTCAGTAATCGCATCTATGGTACCGAAATGCGAGAAAACACCAAAATTCACAGTTATCTGGCTTATCAATGATTAAAAAAGACAAAGAAAAAGAAAAAAAAAAAACCTGTAAGCTGTGGTTTGGCAAAAGATTGAGTCTAATACACAGTAAAAGAGATGTGAAAGAGGCCCCCGAGTTTTTCTGCTTTTCCCCCTGACTGGCCACACACACTCCCTCCTCCAGCTCTGCCTCTCCTGGGTCTCCACTCCGTCGCTTTGTGAATGAACCCAGCAGTCCGGCGAATGTTCATTCATGTTCTGGTGTAGCCTCGGGCTCAGCAGAGCCTGATGATTAGGTCCCTTTAGTCTCTAACCAAAGGGAGTGCACAAGTGGGGGAGGGCAAGCATGGCCAACATCCCCCCTCCCTTCTTTTCTATTGAAGCGCCAAAGGAAATGGTGAACGGCGCAGACACCCAGCCCAACCAGAACCCCTGCCCTATTAATGGGCAAACTCAATAAGCGCTCGGCCCCTCCTATCATGTCCTCTCTCATTCCTACAATGATAACACTCACGTCGTAAAAGTAGCATCTACAAACCGGCAACTCCTTCACATGTCTCACCTGAGTCGTAGGTGAAGTCCCTTGGCTCCTGTTTGATCATCATGCTGGCGGGGTATCCGTGGGGAAGGGGTGCTCCCATCATGGCCGGGTGCTCAAACAGAGGGTCGGGGTACTCCTGCTTGAAGCCTTGAGGAGGGAAGGGGATGTTGGGCTCTGACATCTGCCTGTGGTAAATGGGCCGGCTGTCCCGAGCCATCGTCGGCGGGGAGGGAAACGAGTGGCACGGCTCTGAGAGCTGACGTCGAAATCTGAGGCAGGCGACAAATTCATCATCGAAAAGAGACACATGGACGGATACTTGCTTATTTCTGTTTGATAATAAGAACAAACAAAAATCAAATGGTCTTATAATGTCATGTAACAAAATTTCCTCATAGATCAGAAGCTGAAAAAAGTAACCACTTTTATCCACTATTGAATTTTTATGTCTGAATTGAGTTTACAGACATGATTTCTCCTCAAACGCTCAAAGTTTTTAAGAAAAGTAACATAAACCTTCAAATTAATACATAAAAAAGTATGTATTAAGAAAATAATCCCACTTCTTATTACTTTGTATAAATTAATCAAAGCAGAATGTTGCTTCATTACAATCTGATTTATCATTGTCAGTACATTAAGTTATTTTTTACTTCACACTTGTTGTTTGTCTTCCACCGCCTATTGAGAATTCACCAAACAAATGAGATTGTACTGTAGGTAAAACTCTGACGCACGTCTGAACTCGTGACAATCGGCCGGCAGCTAAAAGTCGGCACATGTAAATGTGATGGAAATGGGAAAGGCTGCAGGCTGCCGTACCTGTGGTCCATAGAGTAGGCGCTGTCAGGGAGGGGCTGCGAGGGCGGCGGTATGTGGGCGTACGTCCTGTCTGGTTTGGGCGTTGGGGCGGCTGTGGGTGAGCCATGGTGAAGGGGGGACACGGGGGTACTACAGGGGGGCGTCACTGGGCTGGAGGGCTTCATTCCTGCAGGCTGCTTCTGCTCATAGGCACTGAGTGAAGTGAAGTGAAATTTATTTATAAAGCACTTTTCCACAACAAGGCGATTCAAAGTGCTTTACAACACAGAAACAACAGAATCAAATACAGATAAGAACATCATTATCAAATATAGAGATACAGAAGTAAAAACATCAATCGTGTATAATCTAAATGAAATATAAGATAATCTAAATGAAATAATGATAAAGTTAAAGCTGAACTAAACAACAATTAGGAATCTAACAATATCTAAAATATGAGCTAAGATAAACTAAACTAAATGTACAGGAAGGCTAAATAAGCTAACATAAACTGAAACATGATAATGCTAAGGCTGAGGTGATGACAAACGACAAAAAAGTAAAATAAATAAATAAAAAAAAGATATAATGCTGCCAGATTTTGTATTAGAGTTCTCTCTGATCTGATCAAGAGATTTGGGACCGGGCCACAAAGAAATAATAAAGACTTATATACATATATATAAACATGTTATATAAATTGATCTGCAGGGTATTTTATTAAAATAAATGACTAATTCCATTCATGCCTCTTTCCTGTGCTTGACTCAGTCAGTTATTGGTCACTTAATGGCAAACCGTCAAGCTAACCCTGGTAAAAATAAATAAAAGACTTCTTTTTCCCACCAAAACCTTTTGGACAGTTGTCTTGTATGAGACCAGTCCACGATGTTTGGGACTTCTGCGCTAATATGTTAATAAATGTCACCAGGAGAGCAAAAAAAACGGCAAACTCTGGGTTTAATTACAAGTAGACTGGATTTCAGGAAGTAACAAATCAGATCAGGTTACAGCTGAATTAAAGTGAACAAAATAAGCAAATGACTACATGTTTTTACTTTAAATAAAAACAGATCCGTGCTGTTTCTGGAGCTGCAGGCAAACATCCAGAACCAATAAATAAAAACTATAATAATAATTTTACTGTATACAATTTTATCATTCATAAAGCCAAGAGTAAAACTTAAGTCCAAGTTTCTAAAGATGGTTTGAAGTTATGAAGTGTCTTGTTTCTTTCTCCAAAGTTTTATTTTGATGATATTGTGATCATGGGGACAATATCATTAAAAAAAACTTATTTATGCAGTTTAGAAAAGTGGCGCTTTACCTGATGCTGTACGGGCACTTCTCTCCATACTGGAGTTTGAAGGGCCGCTCCTGACTGCAGGTGGAGCTCAGCTCTGAACACGGGCTGTGCAGCTCCCTCTTGATCTTCAGCTGCAGACCGTGGAAAGCCACTGCCACGACAGAGAAAGAAATTATTTTAGCGTTTAATCGCGACTTTTTTTGATTGGTTTTGTGGCGACGTGATTGAGTTTCCGAAATGCTATTTGTATGTCAAGGGAAAAATAAAACTGTCCAAATTTATCACAGGGTGTGCTTAAAAAGACTAAACGAAAACGAGAAATAACCCGCTGCTGCCTTAAGGTTTATCAAATTACGAATGTGTTTCATCCCTGATTAGGAGAATTAGTGATGGCTATATTAAGGTTAGGAAATCCTGTTTCTAAACGTCCATCTCAGACCATCGCTTACACAAACAACTCACTTCAAATCTCATTTGTTGGGCTTTTTCCTGGCGGGGGCTCTGTTAGTGAAATATGACAATCATAAAACTGGGTGTGGGGCAAGCTCCTATAAATGCTTTATCTGCTTTCAGCTGGCTGTCAATAAGTTCCAGACGACAACAACAGGGCTCATTGATCTGCAGGAGGAGGGTGGGGTGGGTGGGGGTCTGTGCTCTCTACCTATGGCCCCACGGTGAGCCCGGTGCATCTGAGAGGCTGTTAAGTGCCTGATCAGTCCTGATTAACATCCCATCATCTTGAGTCATGATCAACGCTAATCCAATTGACTGCGCCTCTGACGAAAACCCAGTCAGTCAGAATGAAGTCGGGCTCAGGTTGCCTCGCCGATCGCCGTCTCACCGCGACTGCACACAAAGCTGCAGCGAAGCCCCCCGACAGCACTCCGTCAAACACAGAGGGCCAGACGATTGTTTCTGACTGCTGTTTTAGACCGAGAGGTGCTTTTTCCCTGAGCCAAATTCAAACTCATCAGAAATATATGAATGGAGAGAGGAAGGAAGTCCATCAACCCTCGGTGCAACTAAACATTCAAGCATTTGATGACAGAAGAGACTCAAATCCGTGGGAAGGCATTTAAGGCTGCTGTCGAGTAGTTTTCCTACAACTGACGGACAGCTTCCGTATGAGCAGGGGTCGATCTGCCAACACTTCATGTGACGCAGAGCCGAGCCCCTGGGGGACGGGCCACACGGGCCCGGCATGACAGGGCTTAGGGGTTGTTCACAGCCCTCGCTGGGGGCCTGACCTTTCCAGGTCATCGATCGGAGGTCAAAAAGACACTTCCTGAGGGGAGACCTTTGACGGTGCTAGCACGGCAAAAGCCATGTTTAGAGCTTATAGTCAAAACAATATCTTAGCTTTGCCTGTCAACATTAAAATCAGTGCCACTCAACTAAATGAAACCCATAGAAATGTGTTTTTCTTCTCTTAACACAAACTATTTCATGTGTGCAGGTCAAAATATATTATACACTGAATTGAAGTCAAGAATCTGGATTAGGAGTCAAGGAAACCACAGATTTGTCAGTAAATGTCTCATCAGTCTTTAACAATGGCTTCACATGTGCAGCAGCACAGGGTCTTAAATTAGAAATGGAAATGTCACAATAGATTTCGTCAGTGGGGTGCCAAGGTACACAAATCAATAGTGAGGGCATTGCCTCTGACTAAAACAGAGACTTCCTTTTTAGTCCAGAATGTCATGCCCATCACTGCTTGATTGCTCTCATTATCTACATATTGATTAATCAAGATGGTAAGCTGTTTAGAAGAAGCAGTTAGAACAATTATCGAGTCCATTTTTTAAATGCAAATGTTTTTTGCTTTTTTTTTTCTGTGCAATTGACTTAAACATGAAGTAATTTTCCTTGATATTTGCTTTACTGATTAAATAAAAGTGTTTGTGCTAAACATTGTAAAATAGCCGTTTGAGTGAAAAAGGAAAAAAAACTCTGCTAAAAATTTCATTTTAAATGCAATTTGTTTGGCAGTCCTCTCAATACACTATCAAAGAACTGTTGGCCCAAACTGTTGTGTACGCTTAGGAACAAATTGTGAATTTTGGCAGAACTGTAGCCTATGTTTGGCAGATATTTCTCTAGTCCATAAAAAAAATACAGGTCTTTTGGCAACGGCGAAAAACCTTCCATTCCATTTTCACCTACTGTAGGTGCTCGCCTTTGCTGTTAAATGGTGGAGCCTCAGATCTGCTGGTAACGTGTGGCCTCATTTTACACCTCCTCTACTCCTTCATTTCCTGCTAAATTATGCTAATGGTAAGCATCTGTGTTGGAGTTGGAGACAAAGAAATTTCTCCGTCTTCTCCTTCAGCCTCATGTCACTTTTGCTTCACATGCTGCTTCTGTGTCGCAACGGTGGAGAGCGAAAAGTTTGACATTGAGAACTGCTACAGCTGCTCTGAACAGTTGACAAGAGGCCATAACACTGCAAAGCAAAGCTAATGGGAACCAATTTTTAAACTTGGTTTTCAAAAATACTATATTTGTATCTAAAGTAGCTCTCAACAGTTATTTTTCTTTTATTCTCCACTATTTGTTTTACTTAGACACAAAAACTGAGGCCTAAAAGATGCAAGAGCTGTTTTATTGAAGCCTTATTCATATTAAGGCAAACATGAAACATACAGTCAATAAATTTGAAAGTAATTTAAGAAATTCTGTTTTATAAAACACCATAGGCTACTTAGATTATACAAAAAAAAATAAGAAATAATACAACTGCTGTCTGCAAATGCCATTTTTTTTAGCTAAGGCTAATAGCCTAGCAAAATATGCAACCATAGCGATGAAAATTATCTATATTTTGATTGTTGATATAAACAAGACATTAGATGCTAGTTTACTTGACTTGATTGATTTTAAATTTCATAAAACATCAAAAGGTTTATGCTAACATTAATATGAAGGGAGATAGAAGGCAGTTTCACAGTTAAAACATTGAATCACTGCCTCTTTACATTAGGGTCGAATAGACCTTTAAGTTAACGTTGTAAAAGGGCTTTTAATAAAACACAAAAACACTGAAAGTTATGCTTTTATTTTAGTAACTACTGTCGGCTGCAGAGAGCTACAGAACGACTCTGAACTGTAGAAAATGTTGCTTCAACAACTATTTCAGCTGCAGACTGATTGTCTCAGGATGCTCCATGTAGGATTAAAAAAAAACAACAAACAGTGCCTAGTTTGATTATATTAAAACAAGAACCCCACAAGTCTCCATCTGCTTTAGTATTTTTGGACAAACCTCAAGTTCATAAATGAAAAAGGTGTTATATTTTAATAAAGTTGCCTTCAAAAGTGCTTAGTCATAATAATCACATTTATTAAAGCTTCAGTTTTCCTCACAGTGCTATTTTCTTCTCTTTAGCTCTGTCTCAGCCAAGCTTCCTCTCTTTTTTTTCCCCCTCATACCTCACCAGCCGTGCCTCCGTCTCTCGGACTGGTGAAACCCATATGGGAGAGCTGCCGGCTGGGATGCCTGCTCAAGTGCCCAACCACGGTGCCCTCACCCCCCCGCCATCTGTTAATGCCCCTCCAGTCTGCTGCAGGTTTGCCAACAGGACAATTCAGATGGTCAGCAGTCTCCTGCCATCATGGCCACCCACCCCGGCTACCTCTGAAGGACAACGGGACAGTCTTGGTGACCTCTGGTTCTGTAACACCACACAGCTTCCACTCCAAAGAATTTATAGTAGGCTAAATCAACCATCGGATTTTATTTTATTTTTTTACTTTGAAACAGCATCTAACTTCACATATGCAGTGTTCTGAATAACAACAATTAAGGTGAGATAAACTGTAGAAATGATGAAGTAAAAACATTTATTGGATCCATTTAAAACTACTTTTTATCTCTTAAAGTTTCATATGACCCAAAATAAAGTTAAAGGAAAGGCATTTAAGGCCCTTGTTCATTCAAAATAAAGCTAAAAATGACTTAACTAAAGCATGTTTGGTTTTTAATCCAGACAACAAATGATAATCTGCTGGATGATCTGTATGTAATCAGTCTGATTTTGTTTGGTGCCTAATTCTTCCCAACTTAGTCTTAATCAACTCTGATCTGTAATAAACTCTATAAACCAGTTCTGAAATTAAGGATTTTACTTTGAATATCCGTTCTAAATTATTATATTTAATTTTTTTACGCCTTCTTCATTTTGTTCAACTGTTTTCCCCGAGGTTAAAGGTCGCCGAGGACATAAAGATGGTGCAGGACGTGGACGGACACTTCTGTGTTTAGCTTTTTTTTTTTCCCCTCACAGTTTCATGTGCATTTTGGCTCATCTAAAAGACATGTGCTCGCTCCGAGTCCCACTGAGCTCCACTCACTCAATTTCTGTCCCCACCTTGGCACCCTTTCCTCCGTAGAAGGACCATGCCAAGCCACCAGTCACCGTGTGCAATCACAACCAGGTGATGTACGACTCACTGCCCTGACTTCTCGTTATGTCTAAGAACCAGGCTACGGTCAGACATCAGGAGATGTTCTGTAACTTTTTGGAAGTATTATTAGACACGTAATAATAACATTTTGAGGGATGAACCATGTTTTTTTTTTGGTGAAATCCTTGGTGAAGGAGAGCGAGGGCGAGCGCGAGACCAGCTGACCTTCAACAGGAAAAGATAGATGTAGGAACTAATTTTACGCTGCCTGATCTGGGAAACGTAACCACAGTTGGAGACTTAGACAAAAAGGCCTTTGAGGAAAGGTTATAAAAAGATTTAGTTTAAAAACTGATCACTTAAAAGCAGTTTGTACCACTTGGAGTTATAAATATCACCTTAAAAAAAAACAAACCCTGCCTCGATATATTTGTGTTTTCTTATGGTAATAAGTCACAGAGCAGGGTGGTTCATTCAGGAGCAACAAGGGAGACAAACAGAAAGATAACCCCCCTCCCCCCCTAATCCATGCACCTGTCTACAGACCTGCAAGACTGCTGCCGCTCTCCGGAGGACACTTGTGCAAGCAAAAAGTCACACAAAAAACACACAATGCCAGTTGCACGTTCCAAGAGTACAAACACATCCGATAAAACTAGCAATAAATAAATAAATTAAAAAAGCACATGTTCACACACACAAAGAGACAAAGACGAGCAGCGTGGTGTTGCACTTACAGTTTTCTGTCTGGAAGTCTGGAACAAACTGCTCGTCATTGTCGGGAACTTGAGCTAAAGACAAAAACAGAAAAGAAGGAGCTGAGTTTTTGCCTCAGATGTTGAAGGACAGCGCAGCTCTGATCACAGTCCAGTTCTGTCCACTGGCACACCGTCTCACTGGAGCTCAGTTCACTGGGTTTTTTTTTTTTAGGTTGGACTATTCCAGCACTGCTTGCCTTTAATGTCACATCATGGAGATTTGATTTTATTTGTGTTTTGGGTGTTCTTTAATGTTTTGTACTTCTGATATTTTTGGATGTAATTTTTATGCAATGTGTGCTTTTTAAAATATTTTGCTATAATCTTCATTCATTGGTGAAAACAATCCCAAGATTATCTTTTAAAGACATTCAAAAAAAGATATTTTTAATTTCAGGTGTTTTGCTGTTAATATAATTTTAAATGTGACTTCATATGAGGGTCAATCAATATCTAAAAAGTGCTTTTTATTTCTTTAATACACGTGTTGATTGTGTAATTAAACATATTTTTCAAGAGTTTCTTGAACTTTAAAGCACATCACAGAATTTATGTTAGATTAGAACATTTCTGAGCTCAAATTTCCTCAATACTTTGATTTAAACTAATATAAACACATTAAACTGATCTTTGTATTTGCCCTCAACACACAACCTTCATGTAATTCAAAAGGGTTTTCCTAATTTACTTCATAAATTCAACTAAACTAACTAAACCCTGCTTGAGATGAAGATAATATTTTCCTTTAGCTGGCTGTCTACCTCCTAAATCCACTTCCTGAGGTCACGGTGCCCATTGACTGCTCCGCTGACCTCGGCTCTCGCTCTTTGCCAGCAGCCAATCACCCATTGTTAACTGCATCTAATTGGCTTCTTCCCTACTGGTGAATCCACCTGTACCTGCCGAGTTAGGTCTGTTCCAAACCTCGCAAAGCTTCACCTGTGCTTCAAACACCCCTGCACACAAGGCTAATGCTAAAATAATGAAGCTCGCGCCACTTCGGCTCCAATTAGGCGTGCACATATTTATATATCCAACATATTTACACTCTGTGACACTTTGCCGCGTCCCTTAAGTTTGACTCTCTCTGGCAAAAAGAAAAAGAGATTTAAATGTGTCATTAGCACATCTATTTATACACACAATGAGGTGAATCCTTATTATCACAAGTTCAGTAACTTGCCTTGACATGTCTAGAGATCTTCCACGTAAAAAAAATGACAGATTTTCAACTTTTAGCACTCTTGATGCGGTCAGGGTTTTTCTATCCCTCTCACCGGAGGTGTGAATTGAGGAGAGTAAACAATTAACAGATCGAGAAAAGAAATTGCTCCGTATTTTCCAAAAATGTCAAGTAGGTGAGAAAAGCAGCAAACAAAGACAAAGAAATGAACTATTTTTACTCTAAATTCAGATTTAATTAAAGCCATCAGCACTAATAATATATACATTTAGAATATTAAAAAATATGAGGGAAAACAGACAATGAAATTATTCTTTTGTTCAAATTTGAACCTGCCTTAATATAATGCAAAACTAAATATTGTAGGACAGATTTACAAGTATGATGTTCAAATCCTTAAAAAATTACTCATTTTAGCACTTAACTTTATTATTTTTAAGAAAAAAAAGCAAAATGTTTGTTCTTCAAAGCTACAACAAACTCGACTTTAACAGCAGCTCTTTACAAGAATTTCATGACTAGAGAAAACGCCAAAAATAAAAAAATAAAAAACCCAAAACAGCAGTGTGTCAGTGTCCAAAAGGAAGTACAGGTCGGATGAATCACCGGCCTCAGACTGTGAATGAGCCAGCTGATCTCTGCCACAAACTCCTGGGGAGAACAGTAGGGCTGGAGATCTGCCACCATTCACAAAACGACAAAAAACAGAGCAAGGAAGGAAAAAAGAGAAAAGTAGTAAAAAAAAACCAACGTCCTTAAAAGCTTTGAATCAGTTTCTAAACCTGAAACAACAGCGGAAGAGTTTTCCAGATTTTCTGCACTGAATCTTCAGAAAAACTAATTGGTTAACGAAGGAAAAACATTCCTTTTTTCATCTGCAAAGAACATATAAATTTTACATTTATTTATTTTTTTAAAAAAAGGGCACTTAAAGTGAAACTCTTGTTAAGAATGTGGTTTTGGTTTGAAGGGTCAGACGTTTGCCGTCATTTGACAAACCTTCAACCTTTCTGTCTCAGCAGACGGAAATTCAGTCTGTCGCTCATAATTCCTCCTCTTCTTCCAATTACCTGATCTAATAAATCTTAGAAATGGGACGGTATTCCTTTTCATCTTAATGGACAGGAAGTCATTCATTAAATCTACAATCTGGAATCGTACATCATCACATTGATCCACGACAGGCAGAACTGTAATCCTTTAGCAGAGATACCTCTTACCAGCTGCCGTCTTCTCTCCTCACTTTGGATCCTGAAATATTAAAAACACGTCTTATTCTTCCCCACACCCCGTGGTGTGCGGCTCGACACCTAATTTCACCTCAACTATTCCTCATATCTGTTTCAAAGAATACTTCCCATTTTTTAGAAGCTTGGTATCGCTCTGCGAGCGTTTTCGGACGAGTTAAAGAATAGACGGAGCCCATAAATGATTGAGTTTCTTTTGGCTGCGTGAAAGGCGCAAACGAAAATCCTCTCAACACTTTCCCAGTGAATGTATTACGACTCGTACGTTTAGAAAAAATAATGCATTCAAGTTGGCTCGGATATACTTAGAGCTATACTTAAGAAAATAAAATTACAGCCTTAAATGCTCACTTTGTTTAAAAATACAGATATTTTGCAGCAGAACAAAAGATTTTTTTGGGTGCAAATATAAAATAAAAAAGTAAAGAACTGCAACTGCATGTCATTTTGTTTCAATTTATCCTTATTTTTAAATGAAACACTGCAGCACTAAATTATAATTTAAACTTTAAGTTGTTTTAGGAAAAAAAAAACTTGAATTCAAAAGCTAATTTAGCTAACTTGCAACAGTTCAAAAATTATATTTCTTTAACATGAAATGAACTACGCTACAGAAGCAAACATGCCAGCTGTTTGATTGACTTTTAAGCCTTAAAAAAACTAAAAAATGTATTTTAAATTAACCTGTGTGCCCTCTACAACTTTTAATGTAATTTCTAACAACAATTTATCTGGTTTTACACTGAAACTACTGCAGATCTACCTTAAAATTTCTACTTTTTACTTTAAATTTTAGCTGAGATACATTTTGACGTTACATGCAGCCTTAAGTTAAATTGAAAAGTAAAGAAAGAAAGTAATCCCAACATGCAAACACACACATGAAAGAAACCCAAAATAGAACAGCTTTTTACCACTAACCAAAAGTTCGGTGCTGCAGACACGATGGAAAGAGGACGCTCGCGCTTAAATCCTGAAGCATCCCGTCTCACTTAGACCACAAAGATCAAGTCTTGCCATTAGAAAAAAAAATTAAAAGGCAGAGAAATGGATGGTTATTAAAAAATAAAAATAAAAAAATCTGTTGTCTCTTTGGGAGACTGTCTCTGGTGTTTGGGAAGTTTGCAAAAAAAAAATTATAGATCCATTTTCTATTTTTTTGCAGCCAACAAATGAAATTGAAGAAGACAAGGTAAAGTACAGCTGTAGAAGATAAAGAGACGAGTGCTAAGAAGAGGGAGCACTGAAAGAGGGGGAGGGCAGATGAGCAGAGGGGAGGGGGGGAGAGAGGAAGAAAGAGTTGGTGGGCTGCAGCAGAGCTCTGGTGGAGGCAGAGCGGCGGCTGGCGTGCAGCACGTTAGCTGCTGCCAAACGCAGGAGAGACAGTGAGCGTCGGAGAGCCTTCTCCTGGTAATTTGTGATGACACTCTCTGGGTAGAGCCTCCTCGGTCTCCCTCAAGACCCCTCGCTCACAGTCTCTAATGTATGCATGACACACAAGGTGCCTCTTCCACACAGGCTTTTAATTGGACTGCAACGTGAGGCATGTAACTCCAGGCAGCTTTTTTACCCCCCTCCTCACAACCTCTTCACTTTTTACCCATCTCTCTTTTTGCTTGAGATTTGAAACACCCACCTTCTGCCAGCCAAGCCTCCTGCAGCTGACTGAGGTCCTGGAAGAGCTCTAAGGGGAGCAAACAATACAAGAGAAGGTTAAAAAATACAATCAAAGCCCAGGAGGAGCATCAGAACCAACTCACTTCATTATGGCTGGCTGATATGCCACTGCAGCTCAGTGTGTGCAGCTAATAACAAGTCAATTTGTGTGTCTGACCACTGACAGAGGCTTGTAAGACTCATCACAGGCTGCTGTGCTGTAATTGAGATTCTGTAGTTAGCAGCGCAGGTGGCCACGAGCCAATTGAATTTTGCTAAATGTTTAGAAGCCGTGAAATTAACTTCTGCCTCTGTCCTGTGCCTACCTTCAGTGTCCAGAGCCAGGTTGGGATTAATGATTTTTTTCTTTCTGCCTTTTCCTGGGCATTCGTAGCCAGAGGTCTTTTCCTGCAGAACCTGAAATAAAAACATAGTTGTTTTTTTTTGTCATTTCTTTGCAAAAGCAGAGATTGTGTCGTTGGCAGCACTTGTACAACTAAACGTGTCTCAAAAAGTCTCAAACTTCAGGACAACTCCTCCAAAGGATTCTGTGCTTTTAAACATCAGCCATCTTTAACCAGCTGCAAAATGAATGAGGCCATTTCCGGCTTCTTGGTTGGCCGTTTATGTTTTTGTTTATAAAACTGATAATATGCTGTAAAAGATGCAGAAATCTTGCTGCAGAGTGTGTAATTTGGGGTTTGAGGCAGAAAGTAAAGAGGAAGGAGTGCTTCAGAGTCTAATTTTTGATTAAACTCGTTTCCAAGGTGCTGATTACTCACTTTGGAGTGACAGTAAGGCACCTGCTGGTCGTGATATCCATCCATGTCTCACTGCTGTGGCTTCAGCTGGTGCAGTCTCCCCAAAGTGTCCTGTTAAAAGAAAAGAAACAAAGAAGAAGTGAAATTGACCAGTTTGCCTCTTTAAGACGCTGTTCAGCTGCTCGTGTTTGTCATGATGCACGGGGAAGTTGTCAATAAGCTAATGAGATGCGTAAACAAAGAGCGCACGGAGCTAGAGGGCGCACCGAAAATGTTTCCTGGCGTTTCGGAGGAGCACTCACCTCCCTCCCCCGACTTGGAACCGCCTTTCTCCCGCGCTCGGAGTGCCACGGAGCGGCTGCAGGATCCGCACAGCCCCGGCCGCCGCCTGCGCTCCTCCACGCGCGCTGCGCCGCGCTGCGCTGCTCCGGAGCGGCTTGGCGTCGCCTCCCGGGGCCTCCCATGGAAACGAGCCGCGCTCCGCTTCCTATTGGTTGTCAAAGTCCGTCTCTGGATCAGGTTCCTGGCAGTCAATCACGGCTGCAGGCGGGCGGTGTTTGTCACGGAGCTGGCTTTTCTCTAAGTGTTTTAAGTTGATTTTAGGAGCCAAACTTTGCACCAAAGTTCAGTTTTTTTGTTTTTAAATTCACCTGAAAGTGAGCCTGCACCTCCCTGCCTCTCACGCACTCATTTCTCCACACGTAGCCAGTGGCGGATCTAGAGATTTCTTCTCGGGGGGGCAAAGGTGGTCCTGGAGGGGGGCTGAGTTTATTGTTGCAGGTAAAGTTTTCATGCATTCAGGTTATTTGTGTAAGCATATGAATTATAAAATTACATAAAACGACACTTAACCAGTGCTGCCAGCAACTTCATTAATTCAGGCTCACAATCAGTTGTTTTTGCCTCAAACATTTGTGTTCACACACAGTTCTGAATTTTATTTTTAACATCTAACCATCCATTTTCTTTACCCACTTCTCCTTTTCGAGTCGCAGGGAGCTGGTGTTTGTCTCCAGCCTGGACAGGTCACAAGTCCATCACAGGGACACATGGAGACAAACGAGACAAACAACCATTCTCGCTCTAATCTAGGGACAGTTCAGAGTTACCAGTTAATTTTTGGGCTGTGGGATTAAACCCACACAAGCACGAAGAGAACACGTTAACTCCACCCAGAAGGTAATCCTGCGACCTTTTTGCTGAAAGGCGACAGCTCGAACCACCTTATATAACCTTATTCTTAACATCATTTATAACTTTTTAATGTGCTTTTCCTCAAAAAAAAAACATTTGTGATGCATTTGAGATTAATCAGTCTCAACAAAAGAGGTACACAGTGCATAAATAAAACTCTGTCCACACAAGAATGGTGTTTTAAGGACAAGCAAAGGTTTTAAAGCTTTTTATTAATTTATTTTTTATTGTGTCAGCGTTGCATCCACATGGAAGCAGTAGAAACATCCCATAAATGGATAAATGGTATTTGTCTGCCCTGGACAGCCTAAACACAACCTTTAAAAAAACAAGTCCACCTTAACTTAACCCTCAGACTTTTCTGCTCATGCAAACTCTGTTTCCTGCTTCATCTGGGAAGGTAAAATACTCCTTGTGTTCTACAATCCCTAAATGGGACCATGTAGGTAATATTTCTTTCCACAATGGTAAAATAAAGTCCTGTCTTTGCTTCACAACTACAGAAACTTTAATTTCACTGATACAAAGCATGGTAAATTCCTGAAAGTGAAGCTTATCCTTACATTTAGCATTTGACTGCACAATGGACATATCGGAAGTCAGTAGTGGTCACGCTGGTGCCATCTTGGATGCAGGCAGCGTTCCATTACCTGGCAGGTGAAGTTGATGTGAAGTGAAGCAGGGTGTCACTCGTGCTGAACACCCGTGAGGATGGAGAAACGCAGGTCAAGTGCTGTTGCCCACCCATCTGACTTGGAGAAATGCCCAGCCTGCAAACAAACACTCCTTAAATAATACATATATAATCTCCGCAATTACCAGAACAAAGGGGGTAACAATCTTTGTGACACATAAACTGTCACATGCAGGAGATCAGTGTATCACTAATTTTATTTTGCATACCACATTTTTAACCTGATGCTTATTTTAACATTCCCTCTGTCACTCTGTATTTTATTTTTATGGTTAAAGGAAAACAATTAGATATATACCAGGTGTGCCATAAGGGCAGGTGGGGCGCCGCTCATTTAAAATATATAAAGTTGTAGCTGTTTGTCAAACTGTATTTTAATGAAACATGTTAAAAGTAATCACTGGATGTACATCTACAACTATTTACCTTTTGGAGTAAACCCAATTCAAGATGGCAGCCACAGCTAATCAATATCAGCCAACCCAGTCAGTTTGAGGTAGTAGTAGCTGACAGTCATTCACAACACAAACTGACTGTGAGATTGTGGATAATGTTATTTTTAAGGTTTGACCGAATCGCCTACAACACTGTCATTTTATTTTAACATAAGATGATCTTAATCTAAAACTTTATCATGACAGGCGTCAGATGATGTACTGTACATTCCTTCAAGGCATGCTAGGCCTTCAATTTTATCTTATTTTTTATTTTAAACATATAAACTCTTACATCCTGCAGTGTCCTCATGTTTTCCTTTATCTGTCAGTTGCTGCAGACTTCACAAATCCAAGCTGATGGTGGCTAAATAAACAAAAACGTTTTAAAAACAGCTAAAGTTTTACTGTTTTCTTTTATTTGCTCTTAACTATTATTTGTTTTTTTTGCTATTTGCTGAGTCTTGGGCACCAAAAAAGGATTTATGTAATGCATTATGGTTTGGTTTAAAATCTTCTCACAGATTCTGAAATGTTGTGAAGTGATGCACCAACAGCTTTATACCATTTCTGCTGCACTAAAAACTGATGGTGGAAGGTGTAAAGGTGTAACAGCTAATTGTGAAATAGTTAATGCCCACTAAGCAGCACTGTAAGATTCTGTTTTTACAAATTCAAAGTCAGTCTGTCCAATTATTTAATTATAGTTTGCTGATTAGAAACATTTTCCCACAATGAGTTCATCTTTCTGTGGTTTTAGAAAAAAAAATGGAAAACTGCTTTTTTTTGTTCCTTTACATAAAAAGTAAGAGGAATACAAAATTTCACTTTCACTTTATGAACAACAAGATTCTTGGACATCAAATCACTTCATGAACAACAACGATGAAGAACAGTTCAAAAAAGTTCAGCTTGAGAACAACACCAGAACACTGCCCCAAACAACAAAACCCCCTTTTTTTTAATTGTTTCTTTTACTTTTCTCAGTCAATTCTGACAGGCATAACGTGTTTGTAAGCAAGCACAACATGGTGTGAGTTTCTTAGTGAGGCAGGAAGCAGAAAAATAAATCGTACTGTGTACAAAAATACAACCTCACTGTACAAATGCTGCACCGCACAAAGCCTAGAGATGGGAGACTCGGACCTTAATCTCCACAGGCGTATGGCAATTGTAAAGACTGAGACAGCAAATCCTACATTTAGTGTCAGAAAACATGCAGAAGTAACGCTTCTCTCCTAATGTGAATGGGTTTTGTCTTTGCTGAAAGTGAATGAGATGTATAAATACAGAAATGTGTTGTAATGCACTTAAAAAAACGTATTGTGCAACCCTTATGTGCACACACCAATCTGCTGATGTCAAACAGAGAAGCAGTAAATGTTTGCTCTCGTTTATGTTTTAGTAATGTCATGCACATTTCTATCCACAACTGGTAGCAAAAAGACTTTAGAGTCATTAAAGAATATCTTCTTGGTGGTGAGTACTATTTCTTAAATAAAAAAATACTGGTGATGCTGTGAACTCTCATGGTGATAGCCTGGATGTTTTTGCATTGTCAGAGCATATTTCTAATTTATGTTGTAGGTTTTTGGTGTCTCTGACTCAGAATTTGAATGTTGTGACCATCTGGTTCCTGCACTGACGGTTTATATTTGTGTGCACGATGCAAATGTGTACAAATGCTTCATGTTGAAGCCATTAATAAATATCAATAAACATGGCAACAAATCTGCGTTCAGAGGCAAAGTGCAAACGGAAAATCTGAAAGAGGCATTTTGTGTAAAAACACTTCCTGGCTCGCCACGTAGATGCTCCTCAGTGAACGATAGCCTACAGCTGAACTTTAATTCCTGCACTCTTAGGCCTTGTCCACACAGAAACACAGGTTTTCCTAAACTATACAACACAAAATACAGAAAGATTTGAGCACTGTAGGGTGATATATTTCAAGAAATAGTACTCATGACCACAAAGCCATGCTTCTGTGACTCTTGAATATCTTTGCTGCTAGTTGTGTTAAAAAAAATTAGCATAAAATAGAAACAGAAATAAAGAAGTGCTAATATTTACTGCTTTTTCTGATTGAAAACAGCAGCTGAGCTGGACTTATGTCCAAGTTGTCAAGTTTGGGTTTTGTTGGCACACGAGTGTAAGGATTGTGTAACTCATGTATTGGCAGGAGGAGACTCTGAAGTCATGTAAACTACTTTTCAGAGGTTAAATGTGTTAATTTCCCAGATTGCAATGACACACCTGAGTGCCATTAAAATGCCTCTCTAAAACTGTACTTATAGGCTGAGGCTGATTTTCAGTATTGATTTCTTAAATCAAACTATAAATTCTGTAAATTAAGCTGTACACTTGCAAGAGCTGTACAGGTAAATCCCTGTATATTTATCCATACAGTTGAAATACCAATGTACTGTACCGATATAAATGCACATAAAAAATATTTTGACATTTACTATTTCTAATTTAAAAGTACTACAACATCCTAATAAAATAAGGCCATCTGATTGATAAGGGATTATATGGTTGAAGCTGAAAACGTTGGTCAAAGAATTTCCATGAATATATCAGTTGGTCACTCATGCAACAAGTGTGCACATAATGGTAAACAGTCTGGAAATCTCCCGTGCAACATAAAACAAAGAGTGGCATGCACTTTTTTTTTAAATGAACAATCAATAATCATTTCCTAATTTTACCACTGAAAGAGCAGCATCACAGCCAACCAAAATGTGACGAGGATGACTCGCGAAGAAGAAAAGCGAATGATTCTCAGGCTTTGAAACCATTCATGAGTGAAGTGCAAAACGAAGGCTGAGCAAAGAAACACTGCCTTTTACTAAACACCTAAAAATCAGCTGCAAACTCCAAATATATCAGCCTCTTTCACTGTCCATCATGCAGCAGGGGTATGCAAATACAAAAAAACCAAAGCATAAATAGTAAAAAATGAATGAATAAATAAATAAATAGATAAATATATCATTGGTTGTTCCACATGACACAGAGCAAAACAGTGAAAATAAAAACAGACTAACAGAAAATAGATCAGAGGTGGACTTCCAGAAATAACTTGAATATTTTTGGAGCTAAACTACTCGCTGGAGATCAAAGTGTCGGTTCCAAATGCAGCTTATTTTGGATTCAACGAGGGCCTTTCAGTGACATCTTCATGCTGCAGGCAGCACAAACTGAAACTACAGTGTGCTACTGTTCGCTTGGCTACAAAACACACGTTAAAGTCTCAACCGGGCCAAGTCAGCAGCAGCTTTGCACACTGGTGTGTGCGACGGGACACAGGTGTCTGGTGGCGCGATGGTCGGTTCAGTCTTTGCCCTCGGTGCGGGTTCGTCTGAGGATCGAAGAGAAGAAGCTCCGACAGTGCGGCGGTCCCATCAGCATGGGAGCCTGGTTCTTGTGGACAATCTGAATCTGGAATTAGAGAAATTAAAGAAAGAGAAAGCAACATTGGTGAAAAAGGATTATGTTTTCTGGTCTGTGTTTAAAGACTGGCGGGGTTTAATTTATAGCAGCTGAAGATGACAAAGATATGAAAAAAATGCATAAATAACTTTTTAAAACTTTAAGTGAGAGAGACGACAATTTATGCAACAGTAATGTCACTGGTGAAAGTTTAAAACAACTTAAATAGAGAAAACCTTGCAAATAAAAGTGATTATTCTGTTTTTTTTTTGAAAGATCGTCACTACGTTCATCAATCACATTCCCCTTTCACTCAAAAATTTAAAAAATGAGTGATTACAATCATATAATGAAGTTTAGTCACAGTTCATTTCACCCAAGCTACACACAGGATTTTCATTCAGTAATGCATCAAAAACAAAAATTACCTCCCATATGGTTTCTTGTCAAATGGGCTCTGTTGGCTTATAAATGTATATCTGAGACTTTTTAATACAACAAACTTAGAGAATCCCGGGGGTTTATGACTGCAAACAAATGGGAGCATATTATGGTCAATTATGGCAAAGTTTTAGTTTTATAATCTAACAATATCTAGTTGATCAGCAGTGATGCCATTTTTTGAGTTTGTCAGATCCAAACCCATCGTTAAATTGTCACTTCAAGAGTCTGAATAATGAGGAGCTGCCATCTGCATTCAAAGGACCAACAGTCCCTTCAAAGGAAAGCTGCCATTTATTATACTTGCACTATGACTCTGTGGCAATTACCAGCTTTTGTGGACTTTCTGCCATCACTAAACACGAACTTAACATTTTCTGATACACCAAAGCGATAACCTTTTGAAAAAACAAAACAAACAAAAAACCTCTAATAAGAAACAGGGGAAAAGATCTAAAGGAGGACCTGAAATAAATTTGGTTGGAAAATTAAAAATGCAACATTATGCAATTTTATTTTACCACAAGAACACTGGTTATAAATTAATTTGTCATTTAGGAATAAAAACAATGTAATGTCAAATCCAAAATCATTGCAAAAGATCACTATTTTTTAAAGGTATTTTATCATAATCCCATGTGGAAATAATGCATCAGCTTAAATTTGTGGCAGGTATTTTTGATAGGTAGTGCTACATGTTGTATAAGGAGTCAAAATGCAAATGGAGTAATGGTGTAAATACATTTTGCATGCAGAGGAACTGAGATGCATTTGCATAGTCGTTGTTGTTATTAATTAGTGGAATGACATCCTGTTTGAGCTGAGATGTTTGTATTTAACAGGTTGATTCAAAGTCTGCTCTGACAAACTGCATGAATCACTTTCCTTAGAGTTAGGTGTTGTTAGACGCTAACTTGTTGTTCGAAGTTGAACCAACTTGCATTATTTTTGTTTTGTCATGCATTGTTGTTGTTTTTTTCTATCACAGGTCTAGTTTTCCAGTACCAGGTTGGACCCTCTCTGCCTTCAGAACTGCCTGAAATCTTCAGGACGTAGATTCAACTAGGTGTTTAAAATACTCAGACATTTTGGCCCTTACTGACATGTTAGCATCACACAACTGCTGCAGATGTGTCAGCTGCACATCCATGATGTAAATCTTTCACTACATCCCTCAGGCGATCGACTGGATTGAGATCTGGTCACTGCGGAGACCGCTGGAGTCCAGTGAACTGACACTCATCAAATCAGGCAATGTTTTTCCAATCTCTTATTGTCCAATTTAGGTGAGCCTGTGGAAACTGTAGCCTCCGTTTCCTGTTCGTAGCTGATAGGAGTGTCACCTGGTGTGGTCTTCTGCTGTTGTGGCTGTTCAGAGGTAGTATTTTGCATTCCTTGGTTGGAATGAATGGTAATCTGAGCTACTGTCTACCCAATCTTCTTTAAACTCTGACATCAACAAGGCGTTTTTGTCCACAAATCTGCTCCTCACTGGATATTTTCTCTTTTTCAAACCAGTGATTTAAATCACTCAAACAGATGAACCTAATAAAGTGGCCAATGAGTGTACAGTGCTGTTTTAAGTTCTCCAGGTTCTGTTTACTATTGTTCAATTTATGCAGAGTCGTACATTTCTTACCTGATATATACTTTACACTTTATATACAGCACTTTTTATGTTTTTATTCAGACACCAATACCTACCACTGGACCAAAGCATTTACATTTGTTTTTTTGCCTAGGTAATTCATTTGAGAAAATCAGCAGTGCATAATCTGCAGTGTCAGTCTAATTAAAGTACAAGACAACTATAACCTATAAAAACACGCAGTAAAAAGACAAACACCTTTTGGGCAACACGTTTATGCTATAAACGGTAAGAAAATCATATAACTTCAACCAAATCAGGTAATATTTTATCAGAAGGTACTGCAAAACAAAGGAAAACATTTAAATAAGGTATGTATGCCTGAAAGCCATGAAGTTTAGATTAGCTGTAATTAGACAGTGGAACTTTTATGGGAAGCTATACTTGAAATTTATAGATGTACAACATTGTCAGCATAAAAATGTTTTTTTTGATACTGCTTGCTTTGTACACTATACTATAAAGCAGTGGTTTCCAATCCTGGTCCTGGAGGGCCACCATCCTGCATGTTTTCCTTGTTCCCCTGCTCCAACACACCTGATTTGAATCAGTGTGTCATTAACAGGCTTCTGCAGAACATGAAGAGGTGATTTAACCATGAATCAGGTGTGTTGGAGCAGAGAAACAAGGAAAACATGCAGGATAGTGGCCCTGAGGACAAGGGTTGCCCACCCTGCTATAAAGTATAAGCATATAGCTCAATATGTTTGTGCTGACTGAATCCAGTGAGCTTGAACCACTTGTGGAGAGACAGTGATGACTTACAGTGCAGGGAGTCTGCATCCAGGGCTCCCCATCAATCTGCATTGGGAGGGATTTAGTGGTTCTGGAGGTGATAAACAAGAACATATGTTGCAGTAAAGCAACCAAACAAAACTAGTTTGAACCTGGTAACTTAATGCATGCTTCTCAAATGATTGGAAAGGGTGAATGTGTTTTGCAGACAGCTGTCCGCTGACCTGATGGTCACAGAGGAGCACTGAGCCAGACGCCTCCCGGCACTCTTCAGGCCGGTGTAGATCTGACCCATTTCCATGGCTCCTTCCAGCCCCACCACCTCCAGAAGCTGGTCAGACAGATCTGAGATCAAAAAGAAATAAAGATGCAGAAAGATCATTTAAGCTGCCATTCTGTAAATCCTTTGTTAAATCAAAGGTCTAGCATTCCTCGAAGGACAGAGTAAATGACAGTTGTAGCCATTTTGGTCAAACCCTGAAAATAACATAATTTGCAATATCATGTGATGTCATGCTCAAAGTATGTGTTGTAAATGACTCTCAGCTACTACTACACCAGATTTTACCTCAATATTTGCAAAATTGACTGAGTTTTGACCTTTTTTGCATCTTATAAAGTCAGTTGGCTGTGGAAGCCATATTGAATCAGGTTGATTCTAAAAGTTAATAAGTTGTAGATGTACATCCAATGATTATTTTATGAAAGTTTCATTCATTCACACATTCATACACTGATGGCGGTAAGCTACATTGTAGCCACAGTTGAATGAATGCTTTCCAAGAATTTTTGCTAAAATTATTTAACAAATTACAAAATATTTCCAGATAAGATTTCTCGGTTTTAACAATAAAAAAAATACACAGGGAGAGAGAAGACAAACCAGAGCTGGAAAAAATGTACTAAAAAAGTGGGGGAGTAAAAAAAAAGGTTGTGAAAAGACAATGTGCTGTTTTGTCACTTCAAACTTCTGCTCCTTAAACATTTAATATTTACTGTAAAAAAAAAAAGGAAACAAACAAAGCAGCAATTAATTAGACGGCGCCGGCAATGCAAAGCAATCTTGTGATAATATAATTATTAATTCGTCTTCTGTTTTTCAGCTACGAGCATTGATTTTGCCCCTGCTGGAAGCCCAGTGTCATGCAGGGCCCATATGTTTCAGCCGCCCGCTCTGCTTCCGACTTTCTTACGACTCATCCTTCCATGAGCAGAGAAGCTGCCGCCACGCTGCCGGGAGCGTTCAGACACTCATCGAAACCAAGACCCATTTTTAGGCACTTGTAGCGTGAGGGCGCGTCGGCTCACTGTCACTCCTGCTGGCTGTCCTGTTTAAGTTTCTGAAGGAGTGTCACAGGCGATGCTGCTGCTGCGGAGCTCTGGTGTCCAGCTGTCACCATGGTGATGGACATGTGTCTGCCCCTATCTAAGCTTTCCAGGGTCAGAGTGGAAGAAGTTGACCTCCTGGCTCTGGGCTTTAGAGCCGATCCTCCCTCTGTGACTTCTCATGTTGAGGCACACGGCTCACACACCCATGCTGACATGTATGACGAGCCGGATCACCACACTGATAGGAGTTCCTTGTTGCCCTGGGCTACAAAAATCCAGCATACCCTCGAGAGGTTAGGCATTTGGAAGTGTAGAGAGAGACATCTCAGTTGATTTTATGAAGCCAAAAGGACTCAGAGCAACAGCTGGATGTTGAAAAAACACAGAAAAGGATTTTTTACATCTTTTTTCTTGTTAAAACTTTCAGGTAACCTTGCATATTTTTTTAAAAACAGTATCAATTGATTATGAACTAGAAGCACTCAGAGTGCAAAAACTGTAGGATCCAAAACGTGATCTGGATCACCACCAGAATTTAATCACTTGTTTTTTTCTGACCACCCCAACATTTCCTCTTGCAAGTAATCTTGCAAACAGACAGACAGACAGCTTGGCAGATGGACACTACTAAAACCATAACCTCCTTGGTGGAGGTAATGAATAGAGACAGGTTTTTGTCTCCATTCAAGATCACTGTTTAATGAGCCATAGGTCAAACTAGATTAAATGACAAGTTTGTCTTTTTTTATCAGTTCACTGGCTTCCTGAACTGGAGTTAAAAGAGCGTCTTAAAGATGCTTTAAGTGAAGAAGGTCTTCCTACTCTAGCAGTCATGTAAAAAATAAAAATGGAGGCTGTGTTTGAATAGTCTATGGTTCTCAAAATGTACAAACTGGAGTGAATGAGAGTTAACCAATTTTCTACTTCAGAAGCACTAGTGAAATCTCTATAACATCAGTTTAATTTTATTCATATTATTGTGCAGTACATGTTTTTTTTTAATAAACATCTAACAAATAAGCATAATAGAGACATGCATGTGTAAATAAATGTTATTTTAGAGTACTGGAGACATATTAATTTTATTTTCTCAGCAGAAATTATCAACATTATGCTGTCCATCACCTCAGATTCAGGTGTGTATTCCAGGGTTTATTTATGAAGTATTGCTGCATTCAGGTAGTATTTAAAAAGCAAAAACACTGGGCTGTTCCCTGTTATGTCTTCTATAAAGTGACTATGATGTAGTGAGTCAGTGAACAAGTGAACGTTATAAACATAGGCTCATTGTCAGCATGAGAATAAGTGATATATTACCCAGTGAGGTTACCATGGAAACAATAATAAAACCTCACCTGGACATTATGAAAGCATGTTACCAACCACAGACAATGTATTTTACTTACATTAGCAGCGTGAATTGTTAAAAATGTGTCTTTAAACAAACAGACAAAGTCAAATAATAAATATCAAATTAAAGGCCTCGCTGCCCTTTAAAGCTGTGGTTCCCAAACTTTTCAGCTTCCGACCCATAAAATAATAGTGACAAAGGTGTGTGAGCCCATCTGTTGGCTGTTTAAACATCCAAAAATGCTAATAACTCTAATAAATAAGGACATAATGACAACACAAACAGACTTAACATCCATTATGCTATTTTTAAAATCAATTTATGGACTCGTATTTTTAAGTTTTTGTAACGATTATGGTGCAAACATAGCATAAAAACTAAGTTTTTTATTGTAAGTTGATATCTGGAGATTATCTAAGGACCCCAACTTGGTGTTGAGTGACCCACACTGGGGTCCCGATCCCAACTTTGGGAATCATTGCTTTAAAGAATGCATTTTCTTTTCATTTCTCCAAACTCAGGTAATTTAAAGAGTTATCTCAAACAGATAAAATTTTAATTGTTCAAAACCTTTCCTTTGAACCCAATTAAAAAAAGAATATGAACTATAGAATACAACCATTGCTGTTTTCAGCTTCACCCGTATTAATCAAAGAGGTACACAACGTCATAAACAATTCAAAATATTAGATTTGATCAAATGGGATTTCTTAGTGTATTTCCAAGATTTGCTCTGAGTCACCAAATTATTTTTCGTATTAAATGTTTAAATGAAATGCTAGAAACAAAAAGTGCACAGTGCTACAGTTATAAATAAAAACTTATTTGCTAAAGATAATCTTAGATGAAGGCAGAGTCACCTGTTCGTCACGCATTCGTCATCCCGTAGCCAAATATAATCACCTCTTACCTAACCTATAATGTGCCTCATTCAGGTGATGAATTCAGTAACTGACTCAGAGGGACACACACAGGCTGAAAAGGCAGAATGGACACATGAATGAACGTCCAAAGGTGACACAAAAGCGGCGCTGTAGCTTGAATCTCAGCTGTGCGTTCCAGTCAGAGTGTGTGCGATCAGAAACGGCGTTCTTGTCACTGTCAAACAGCCTGTCGAGGCCGCTGGCTGCTCTGACGCATGTGGAGCGATGGGCAGAGGGGGGGCAGTGACAGAGTGAACTCGGACCAGCGGCTGATCAGCTGAAGGTAAAACTAAGGAGGAATGGCGGGATGAGGAGGGAGGACGTGTGGATCCTCAGACGAAAGCTTCTCGAGGCTTGTCATGGGGGATCAGTCCTAAGCATCAGCCCCTCCACCCACACATGAACCCTCCCCTCCCTCCTACAAAACCTCAGTCCCATTCTAAATAATTCACTCTGCAGCCATTCCCTTCCACCTGAGGGGCTTGTCTCCTGGCGTCACCAGCAGGACGATTTAACAGCTCCCGAAAGGTCACGTTTATTTATTTATTTTTATCCCCTCTTCCCTCCTCAGCCACCCACCAATCCACGCACACACACACACACACACATTCACCAAATATAATCCCTGCCAGCAGTTTGATCTGTGGTTAGTGCTCGCCGGTGGCCCCCGTGGGCCGAGGCTCTTCTTTGTTTACCTATAAATACTCTGCTCTCTTGATCTGACAAGTTAGGCCGCTCTCCTCGAGGGCACCTTCCACAAGGGCATCTATTCTCACATATAAAGTACAAGTGGACACCCAACACATCAATACGCAGGCACAGACAGACTCAAATGAACACAGAAGCACCAGGGCGCAGCACAAATACACACTCTTCACTCACACTAAGAGCCTTCCCAAGTTAAAACTGCGTCCTCTTTTTTTTTTTTTTTACTCAAAACACAGAAAAGATTGATTTTTATTTAGGGATAAATGGAGTGTTCACTGTTACAAGGTTAGGCTTTGAACTGATCAACCTCACAGTCTCCTCTGCGCCACAGAAACACATTATGAATAAAGGAAGCATCTTAACATTTGCATGCTGTGTTATTATTTTAGGCTCGATGTGTATCCTTTCTGTTACTTCTCATTTCATTCAATGAGTTTTCTCCTCTTTTATTCCTGTGAATCAGTGGTTAATCTGAAATCTATCTGAGTTTTACAAACCTTGAAAGCACAACAACCCCACAGAAAACAAAATTGTACGATAAATGCATTCTTCTTTTTAGAATGGAGGTACAAGGCTTATTCAAAAAGTATGAACAAACCTTCATAGGCAGCTTCACAGAGCTCTGTTTATCCACGAGTTCTGTTCTGACCGGTGATGTCTCAGAAGCGATCACCAGCAGCCGTGTCTGGAGAGTCTCACTGACTCGTCGTGTTTGAAGCCTGACACTGATTGTAGAATCATTCAGACACACCAACTCAGCAGGAAACCTTCAGAATATTCTGTGCACCACCTGAGCAGGCTGCGGTTACATTGCTTTTGTATTTTGTTTCTATAAAATGTGTTTTAAAGTTTGATTCAATTCAAGAATCAGGCGATTTGAACTAAAACTATTTTTAAAAAGTGTCGGCATCCATTGAAAAAAAAAAAATGGTAGTCACATGGAATCCTCAACTTAGAATTGTCTCAAAACATTTCACAAACTGAGACATGATTCACTCATATACCCAAAAACTTAACTCCAAAATGATAGAAGAGTGTCAGGCTGCAACATCTCAACAGGGTGGGATAAGATGTGCTTCATTTTATTTCCATCTTTATGATCAGACACTTTGTTTAAGTGATGATAGAGCTTGATTAGTCTTTTGCAAATGTTGTACATTTTGCCACCAGTTGTCCCATAAAGTGTTTCCAAGAAACACAAAAACTTCAAACAGGACACCTGATTTAAGGGGATGCTGTTTAAGGAGATTGAATTCATTGTTTTTTACATTTGTACTTATTATCACGTAAGAAAAACAAGAATATAGATTCTCTCAAATTACTTTAAATCACTAAAACTTCTTTTCTGCTAAACAACTGACAAATCAGAGCATTATCGCTGATTATCGTTCCACAGCTGGGGTGGCTGTGGATCAGTGGTTAGAGCAGTCGTCCTCCAATAAGAGAGTTGGAGGTTTGATTCCTGGCAGCAGTCACTTGTTGAAATGTCCCTGGGAACGACACCGAACCCCTCATTCCCTCATCGATGTGTGCCCCATCGGTGTATGAATGGAGTTTAAAGCACTGATTAGTCTCCATAGAATGATTTATTCTTTGTAGAGATGTAGTAAATGAGGACACAGATTGTGTTGTAAAGCACTTTGAGTAGCTTGGTTGGCTGGAGAGGTGCTATACAAGTACAGAACATTTACCTACTGGATTGGAATATGACACTGTACACTTATGAGTCACAGCTGACCCCAGAAATAGCACGAATATGAGCGGGCTGAAAGTTCCCAACAGATATGCATATGTGGATCCAGAAAACTTGCCTTTAATATTAACATATTTTGACAAAACAGGTGGATTAAAATGCAAAAACACCCTTGGCAATGTAAAAATCCTTTGTTTGATGCACACTCAAAGTCTTGATAAAATTGGCCATTTTCTACATTTATATACCTTTTTTTAAGTTTTTGATGAGAGGATTTTGAAAAGTGCAGCATGCACCGTGGATTGTTAGAAGAAATGATTAGTTACGGCGTGTAGTTAACACCTGGATGACCACAATATGGTAGTTGTGGTTTTTCCAATTTTCCACCACAACCACAGCCATTGTTTATTTCTACCCGAGACAGAAACAAAAAAAGGCAACACTACTGAAGCTGCAAACATAAATGTACACCATCCCTATTTAACTTAATGCTAATGGTCACAATCAGATGGTTTAAGTAGATTTAACAATTCTGCACACTTTTTAACCAATTGTGAGAATATGTCACAGACTGAACCATTTCCATTTTAGAGCTATGTTGCTAACATGCCTAAAAATAAACAGACTATCCCAATCTGAAAGCATCAATGTACAAAACAGTAAAGGTAAACTGCACCTTTTCTCCAATTTTGAATACACATCTTTCTCAGCAGTTGGGTATTTTCTTCATAATGGTACAAAATATTTGAATATTAATAAAAAAGTTGCAATTTTCTAAATATTTATTGCACTTCCAAATAATGCCTCTTGGTGATTCAGTCCATTTCTCCTTCTACCGTAAAGTAGCTGACTCATTCTGTTTTGTTCATTCATATGTTCCTCTTGATGGGCTTCCTTTTGACGTAAATGGATTCGAGGGTATGCCCAACACCCCACTCAGTCCACTCCCATTAACAGAGCCTGTCCACCGCCGCCCACACAGACCATTAATACCCAAGTGACAGTTCCACACACTGACGTGATTTTACCTCTTCTTTGCAAACAAAACCTGCCAGCTGTGATTCACCTTGTCATGAGTAAAATATTCATGTGCTGGGGAAAAGTTTAGCTAAAAGTTTCATCTTTGGTCTGTATGATAGGAGCAAGGACACAGACTTTCTGCATCTGATGTTGGAAATAAAGTAACTTATATCATCATTGTCCTGCAGCACAAGATGTCATTGTAGCAGCTCTGGTTTTGAAAATGCAGCAAATGACTGAGCAGTTCTGACACCATGTGTATGCAGAGTTTTCAGACACTCCGTAAATCAGTGTTTCCCAAAATTTCAGATTCCAACCAACAAAATAACAACAAGAGAGACTACTGCTGGTTGAATTATACAAACTTCCTAAGAGCATAAAAAAGAGCAAAGTAAAGAGCCTTAACCTTAACTATTTTTCATCCACTTATACGTACTGTTCTTTTTTCTTGTGGCAAATAAAAGGAGACTACTTTTAGCAATGATTTTTTTATTAGTGTGAATGCTCTGTTGTTTTCCTGTTTTTTTATTTTTTGCAGACTAGATAATTCTGCATACTTTGTGCTTTTTGAGCTATCATATATTAAAACACTCAGCTCGTTCAGGAGATGGGTGCTATGAGTTTTATTTTTTAGAGCCTTTATACTGTTTTGATTGATCATCATTTACGAATTTTTTCCTCATAGGAAAACGCTGACATCTCTTTAGGTTTTTTCTCTTTGTTTAAAAAAGATAAAATTATAGTCCATGTTATATTTAGCTTCATTAACTTCTTATTTGAAATCCAATTATTAAGATTTTAATTTAATTTGTGAAACAGTTCTCCAGCTAAGATCAATGCCTTGAGCCAAAATCAAAAAGACTTAAAAGTCACCAGATTTCATATTCATAGGCCCAAGAGTCTGTATTTCCATCCCTAGAGTCGCCTAAAGAGATTATTTCTGTCTATTATTTTAGATTTGAGTTTGGATTAAGTTTGGATTTGTTCCAAGAGCTCTAAAACTACGTTTTATTACTGTGGCATTAAAGTTACCTTGCACTGCAAACATGAGCTCTTTGGGGTCGACCACTGGCGTCCTTTTCTCTTGGCTCTTTTTCCCTGCTTTTCGTTGGCCCCTCCTCTTCCTGCTCTCACCCCAGAGGTTGGAGCCGCCGTGCATGCTGGGAATGTTGAGAACTGCGATGCCTTCCAAAGAGATGGTGCTGAGGTCCAGAGTAACGCCATCACACTGTTAAAGAAAAGGAAAGAAGTTTCCTGTTATGTTAGTATTAGAGTAAATAACGAATGTTTTTATGATCTTGTGAGGCAGAATCTTGGATTTTTGCTTTAGATCAAGCTTCTCTTTATTTTAAAGATTTGACCAAAACTGTTGTAACGCCATCATTTCTCAACACAGGATTATCTTAATTTAAAACTCTGACATTAAAGGTAGCGGGCGATATACGATCTTTTAAGGAATGCTTGGCTTTTAAAATCTATAAGCATTCACGTTGGTCATTGTTATGAGTTATGAGTCATTCTCCAGTCATGGGTTATGTTATATGGTGAATTAGGATTTGATTCAAGTTTATTAAAAAAAATAAAAAAGTTCAAAGGAATGAGAGAAACCAATAACTAGTCACAACTCTGGTAACTCTTAACTCCACAGCTTTGTAAAAATGTGTTTCTCTAAAGAATGTGAGTTCCACCCTGCCTATATCTCCATACTTGCATCTTTCTCATATTGCAGCTCCTTATAGAGCGCTAATTGATGAAGACCTCTGCACTGTGCGGATAGCTCTATGAAGGTGGAAGATGAATCGTATCGACACCGGCTTCATTATCACTCAATATCACACGCAGTGGGGTCATGTTGGGCTAATTACCTGAGTGTTGAACTGTGGATCTATGAAAGGCGGGTAGGGAGTTGCAGAGGTAGCCTTCACACATCAACACTTTGTCTAAATCTGAAACTAGCATATTTATGGAACACGGAATGACCAGAATATTTCTCAGATGCACAATAATTTTCACCTTCAGGCTGGTATAATATTCTCAGTAATGCAGAGAACAAATGAGTTTTTCCACTCATAAGAGATTATAAAAGGATGAGATCTAAATGTATTTGCTGGAAAAAACATCATTTAGTCGTTGCTTTTGTTCTTTTTTTTCAGTATGGCTCTCTACAAACAGAATGGTTTGATTTACCTCCACCTCCAAGAAGTCATGGAGCTTCTTACATGTGGCCGAAAAGGTCTCCGAAGTGCCGAACTCAAAGTACCACAGCTTATTCTTTGTTCTAGAAGAAAGAAAAGACAACAGGAACTGCAAAGGGAGCAAGAAAAAAGGAAACATAGGTGTGTTTTCTTCACATCAAACTATAAAACTTTGTCTCTCATCTTCTATATGTTGAGCTTATACTGTATATATATATATATATATATATATATATATATATATATATATATATATATATATATATAAACACACAGGGTTGCTCCAAAACAGTTTGATTCTGACTTGAAGATTCATGCAATCCACAAATTTAAAAAACACACCTGGTCATTAATCTAAAAGACACATAATGTGTTTCATTAATTACATTTTGAGTCATAATGATAAATCTAAAGGCAGTTAAGGAGGTTTCTGGGGGAGCACACATTAAAGCAGAGGGAGGAGCGTCAGGGGGAGGAGCGTCAGAGGGTAATCTACCTGCCCCCGCAATTAACTAAGGACTGGGGTGCTGCTCCCCGGGTTTCCTGCAGCACACACGCCCAGTCACTGATGCTGATGATCAGTGACCTCATAGGGGTGAGTCACCATCTGTCTGCACACTGCCACACTACATTAGGTTCCTGTGACAACACCGGTCTTATATTAGAGAACTTTGATTTTTTTTAAATCTTCTTGTTATATATGAATTTATTTTAAACGGGCCTGTGTCAGCTCATTCATCCATCCATTTCCTATCATCCCTTGATTCTGTGCAGGGTCACAGGGAGCTGGTGCCTGTCTCCAGTGCTCACTGGGTGAAAGGCAGGGTACACCTTGGACAGGTCAACCAGTCCATCACAGGACCATATAGAGACAATCAAGACAGACAAGTCCACACAGAAAGGGTCCAGCTGGGACTCAAACATTCATCCTGCAGGGCAGCGGAGTTAACCAACTACAAATTCAGAGTTTAGAAACAAAAATAAAATTGTGTTGCATTGACAAAAAGGTGTGTTTTAGTCAAACATCTTTATAAAATACAGTTATAGTATTTTGTTGTTGTTAGATTAAAGCTAAAAGCAAATGCATTTAACCAACAAAGCTTTTATCAAGACATGAACACTTTACTGCAGATCACCTGCACACATTTAGGCCTTTATGGTACATTAAAACCTTGAACCTCCAATCAGGATTGGGAAGCTTCCTGTAGGCTGATTCCAGTCCAAGTTTTAAGTTCCACCAGCTCCAAGTAAACAAATGGACCATTTGCCTTGGTAAAATTAAAAAAGTAAAATAAAATAAGATAAAAATCATCTCAGTTCATGGCCATGGTTTCGACCAGAAAAAGGCAGAATGCACCCTTCAGGATGAGGAGTTCAAGTACCTCAAAGTCTTGTTCACCAGTAATGGCAGAATGAAGCAGGAGGTGGACTGACAGATTGAGGCCTTCCCCTCAGAAATGAGGGAGCTCCTTTGGTCTGTCAGGGAGAAGAAAGAGCTGAGCTAAAAGGCAAAGCTCTCAATCTACTGGTATATCTACGTTCCAACCCTCACCTATGGTCATGAGGTGTGGATCATGATCAAAATTTAAAAAATCCTGGATACAAGCGACTGAAAGGAGATTGTTCCTTAGAGTGACCAGGCTCTTAGAGATGCAGTGAGGAGCAGTAAAGCTGCTGTTCCTCAGCATTGAAAGGGATCAGTTGAGGTAGTTAAGACATCTGATTAGGAGGGCTCCTGGGTGCCTCCTTCTGGAGGTTTTTTAAATACAACCTGCTGGGAGGAGAACCCGAGGCAAACCCTGAGCTCCCTGGACGGATGTATATCCTCTCTGACCTGGGAATGCCTTGGTATTCCTCAGGAGGAGAAACTATCTCTGGGGAGAGCGATGTCCGGGTGCTCCTCATGGACATGTTGCTTCCATGACCTGACCGCAGATAAGCAGCAGAAAACGGATGGATGGATGATGGAACTGAAATTTATTGCAGCTGCAGATTTGACAACAGGATTTGTTGAGTTTTGTGAGCGTAGCCTAAACTTAAGATATCTAACAGTTTGTGCGATTTACGGGAAGTTTGTTGTTTTGATGTTGGGCCCAGATGTTTCTGCAGTGAATCTTCACACATGAAGGTCACAACAGCAGATTCTATGTTGGAACGGGACAGAAGGGGCAATTATTTATGTCAATAACCATACCTTATTGTAGGCTGGATATTTTTCAGTTTTATTTTAGGTAATCAATGTGTTTTTATTGATGCAAAGCTGATTTGTGTTAGCTGCCTTTTACACACAGATTATAACAGATAAAGTTTGATTTTTCTTATATTTTTTTCTTTACAAAACACACAACAGCGCACAATCCATCTTGAAGATAAAAGGCAACAGAAAACCTACAACAGTGCTGACACACAGAACTGAATCGAGTAAAAAATGGCTCTCTCTTAGTTGAAATCAAAGCCCTACAAGAGGAACGTATTAGTATAAGCAGAGTAACAATCACTGAATTATTGATTTCCTCATTAGGACTTTTGTCAGGACCATTTAGCCACTTTATAAATGAGCTTTCATTAGTACTAGCAAGGTAGCCCAGCTCACGGTTGATTTATAACATGCAACACGGTCAATAGCAGGGAGATGGGGGTAAACAGAGGGGGTTAAAAGAAAGAGGATGATGACGATGATGATCATCAGCACAAGCCTCTAATCTCTGCAATCAACTTGGAAAACCAACAGAAGATGTGAAATCAGCTCTGAGTAAGTTTGCAAATAAACAAATAAAGGTGGCTACTCTGAGAAACATATTCAAAGCTTGTGGCTCATGATGAGGGGAGAGATGGATTCATTACAAGCAGAGTTTTGCTTCCTTCCAACCTCAACCTGCTGCTTTTTAGAAGCTAATATTGATTTGATTTTGGCCCATTTGAGATTTTCCAATAACTTAGAGCTCTCTAGGTTTGAGGCAGCAGCAGCCAAAAGATGAAGAATCTATGGCTAAATATCATAAAATAAATGAGAATGCATCATTAGCCAACATGCTAGGTCAATAATCTTAAATTTAAAAGGTGTTATGATGCCTAAACCAAACAAGTCAGTTGCTTAAATTTTATCACAGAATAAAAACAAACTAAACCAGATGTTAACTAACGTTAATGCAAGATTTCAGGATGAAAATTACAGGACAACAAAATATTCTGATGCCATGTAATCTACCTCCTAATCCAGATGGTTTATAAATGTGGATTTGGAATCAGAATTTGCAGCAAGAAAGTTACAACACTGTTGTCAAAATCAGGGGTGGAAATTAAACATTCAAATTTTTTTACCAGCCACTCAAATATTTTACCAGCCACTATTTTTTGTTGTGACAAAAAGTAATTTCATATGATGATGATGATGGAGGTGGGTGGAAGCAGTTGTGCTGCCCTACAAGCTGAACAACACCTCTTTCTGGACACTGCATGGA